>NW_010515291.1:0-30043 GCF_000687285.1 Phaethon lepturus | reverse complement strand
GGGAAAGAGAAAAGACATAGAAGGATTTTGTGAAGAAAAGATTTGCTGCCATCAAAGTATGATTTGGCATTTTACTGTTGAGAAAAGTTTAACACACGTGCGCGCACACACACACACATACACACAACTAGACCTTGAGAAACTGCTCCTTAAAGCAAATCATCTGGGTTTGTTTTATATTCCCATGTGTGCAAATGATACAGGACTAGAAATATCTCATATTGAGATTCTTGTATCCCCGCAGTTGCTTGAGAGACAAACTGAACCCGATGTGATTGAAAAGGCAGCGGAAATTGTTTCTCAGAAGTGCAGCTGTTAACAAGTTCTGAACAAAAATGCTCAGCAAGACACGCAAAGGACATTAGACACACTAGGGGGAAGAACAGAGAGAGTCGGGGGATGCAAAGGTGGGGAGTAAAAATGCAAGGGTTGCGGAAGAAAAAGGGGAGGAGAAAGAAAAGCAAGAAGACAGATGGACACTGGTAAAGAACACAAAAAGCCACCTCCTAGGTACGTCCCAAGTTCACTTTGTGGGTTGTTGTTTGTGTCCAGGCTGTGACAGAGGGCATATGGAACAGGGTTCCCATTGTTTAAGGAGTCAGGAGTGTCAGCCCGGCCCATGAAGTTATCTTGGCTAGCTTCCCCCATGGTGGGGAAGTAGCTAAGCCTCTCCACAATGTCAAAGGAAGACAGGCGCCTGGGGGCTAGAGGCCTGCTTCTGGAACACAGTTGGTGCTGGGAGTGGTGACTCTTGTCTCCTAGGCTCCCCTGCAGCTGCATGGGGTCATCTGGGTTCTCAGGGCTGGGCACTGCCAGGCTTCCCAGGCAGTCTGGGGGCGGAGTTCCGCAGGATTTGTGTTGGAAGGGCTTTTTCAAGCGAAAGGGGAGCGGGCTCATTAAGTAGACATTTCTGGGGAGCATGTGTCTATCCCCATAGACATCCCCTTTGGAATCAGGGTTCCTGGAGGCCTGCTGCTGCTCATGTCTTCGGATGGTAGTGAACCTGGTGTAGGAAGCTGGGCATGCGCCTTTGCATCTGTTGATTTTATGCTTCTGAGGCCCACTGAGGTTGCTGCTGCTGCCGCCACTGTCATTGGATGCATTTGAGAGGAGATCTATCTCATCTGTGCAAGCTGAAAGCGTGTCCATAGGGATGGCGTCACTGACATCTGAAGCAGTGTCCTCCACGTTGCTACAGGAGTGGGAGGATTTATCTGCCAAGTTGGCAGCATCCTTCTCTTCTTGGTGTGCTTTTGGTGAATCCAGAAGAAACTCTGCAGAGTAGGCAGAACTCAGACTAGTTTTAGACTGGAGAGAAGTGGCGAATTTGTTTTGTCCAGTGGAAAAGTCAAGCGAGGGCATTGATCGGGATCTCTGGATCAGCTGCTCAAAGGCACTGACACGGGAGGAAACCGTGTGTTTGGGGATCTGCTCTGAATCCTCTCGACTAAGGCTGGGCTCCATCCTGTCCTTTGCTTCATTCTCAAACTGAGATGCAATATTCCTCACACTGCAGGAGGACACTGTGCCCAAATGGATCCTGGACCGATTGATCTGGTGCATGTCTTTATACAGCATTGTAAACTCCATCCCACTCTTCCTGGAGGCAGGGAACAGGTACCCTTTCCTAGAGTTGGTGCCATACTCCTGCAGGCTCATGGTACTGCCGGATTTGATGGCATACTCCTGCTTTGACTTCATCAACATGTTTTCTATGCTTTCCCCTACGTCTACCATGAAAGCTTTTTTATTATTGAACAAGGCAATGGAGCTACGAAGGTTTTCGCAGCTTTGAGCTTTCTCGTGAGACAGCAAGATACCCTTCTTGTCCTGCACAAGAGCAGCTGGAGCTGCTAGTTTGGGTTTGAATTTAGAAGGGAGGATTTCAGTAATGCAGGCTTTTGCAGCTGATAAGGGCTTCTTATGTTTACATGCGTGACCTAACATACCGGTATGACTAGCGTTAAAGATTCGGCTATTAACTGAAGAGGGTGCAGTCATATGAGCATTCCCACCTTTACGATCCACTGGTAAGCATGCAGAATAAAATAAATACAACCTGTTAGCTTAGGTGCTAGAAAGCTATTGAGAAAGGAGAAAGAACATGCTTGGATTTCATAAAATGCACTTTAAAGAAACAAAGTTCCAAAACATAAAGAAAAGCAAGAAGAAACTGCACAACAAGTCACGCTTACAGGTGTAGGTGAAGTGCTGCTAACATCTCTAAAATGAGAGGCTTGGCCAGAAGCAGATCTGGAGCACTTTGAAGGTACCCTCCTAAAAAGTGCTAAGCATTGTCAGCTTCCAGGGAAGCTGCGGCACCATGGAAAAGGGCAGCTGAACTCTGGGCAGGATCAGGGTGTCAGCAAGAATGCAGAGGCACTAACATTGCAAAAATGGCTTAAAACCAAGCCTGTAATCACACCTACTATGGTCTCACCACAGTGTTTGCCAAACAGTTTATTCCTGGGATGGAGAAGGCAACTGGCGGCTGACTGTGCTAGCACAAGCAGGCCACACCAGCTGGCCTTGCCCAAAAGCTGCCTCCTTAGAGATTCCCCGTACTAGGAATAAGCTGAGTGTTTTTCAGACAACGTGGCTGGCGATGTTTGCTTTAAAAATCAAGGAGTCACATCAGGACATTTTTTTTTAAAAGTCACATCCAGTCTGGGTTCAGCTTAGACTGTAGTTTTTAGGTCTGTTTCTGATTTGAGTTCAAACTCAAATGTCAAAATAACCATTCAGGTTCAATTGCAGTTTGGGGAACAATAACTGTTTGAACAGACTTTTTTGTTCAGATCCAGTCTGACTCCCTGCCCCACAGGCCTGACATAATGCTGAAAAACAGCTGGAAGACAGAGACAGAGAGAGACGTTTTTGGTGCAAAGAACTATTTTTAGGGAGAGCAGTTCAGAAACCCAATGCATTCCTTCCCCAGTCCTCTCACCATCTCAAGCCATTTTAAGGTTGAAGTTGGCTCAGAGATACATTCCCCAATATGACTCCCTGATGGGAGTCAGGCTCTTCCTTGTCCTAATCTGCTAGAGAGTCTACGAAGGGGGGGAGGAAAGTGGAGGAGATGCACCGCTCTCTGCTGCCTTACTCTTCTCAGAGCCTGCAGGGCATTGCTGGTTCAGAGTGTCCCATGCATTCTCTGCATACCCCTTGCAGGCAGGAGGTTGTGGAGCACAAGGCACCAGCTACACCAGGGTAGCCAGGTCAGCAGACGTGGTGTAGCCTGCTGAGATACTGCAGCAGAAGAGCAGAAAAGGCAGGGAAGGGCTCTAGCATGGCAAGGCAGTGGGAGCAGATGGATAGCAAGGACAGCCTAAGCAGCCTTGAGGAAGAATATGGGGTGTGGGGTGTGGCTCAGGTGCTGGATGAGGGGAGCTGGTCCCTGTTGGGAAGAGGAACCTGGATCAGATAAAGGGGTCATGAAAAATATTGGCCAGTGTGGACTGACAGAAAAAATGAGGGAAAACTGGGGATGGCAAAGAGGAAGGACAGAGGAAACCTCAACTGGCTTGAATATGACTCTAAATCCTGCAGCAGTTTGCCCCGTATCACCTGGCTTTTGACATTCTTTGCAGAATGGAGAAGAGGTTAGTTCCCTGACCACCTACCTTTTGTGGAAGCAGAGCTAGAAGGTCGCTTGAGACCACTCAGCCCCTGGAATGGGATATCTCCACCTTCCAGCACACTCTTGTAAATCTGCCTTTCATTCTCCAAGCCAGCAGGGTCCCCCAGTGCTGGTTCTGACTCCCTCTTCACTGCATGGTAGTTGGGTGAATATGTAGAGCTGGAAAACACAAAAAAGGAGGAGACACACTAGTGGGTCACTTCTGTTGGCTGTGAGCTTCACGCAAAGTAAGACAAAACCACACTTGTGAACTCAGAATAGACTGTGTATAAAGAACTGGTGCTGAATGAAGAGATTATGAATATATTGTGATAATGTTCTAGGTTTGGCACTACCATAGCATTCTCCACCTGAGGGAACGCTCCCTGCTCAGTCCCCCAGAAAACAGGTGGAAGGAAAGCACTCCTCCTTTATTTTAGAAGATGAGACAACAGAGTGACAGACCAGATGCATGATTTCTTTGCAGACACAAAGAAATTCAGTGGCTGGCTGGAAGTAGCACAGTCGTCTTCTCTCCTAGCCATGCCTGTCCCCTGGTTAAAAAGCACAGCTGCTCAGGAGTTCATCTCAGCCTGTTCAGCCTCCCAGTTAACACTATAGTTCAAGGCACTCAGAGCAATTTATCAAGACCATCAGTGAGGGACCATGCAGAGAAGCAATAGTAGGGGGCTATAGACACTACTGTTTTAAATGCCAAAGAAATTCCAGATGTCCACGGTTCTGCTCAGCTTTGCCTCAGGCTTCCACTACAGGGAATGAAAAATAGTGGATTCTAGGTCTACCATGCAGATATGTAAACAAAATGCTGTTAAAATGTGTACAGTTGTAATTTCTTAGGTCTTTAAAGACTGGATATTTATTACAAATCCCTTTCCTCAGTCATGAATCTAAGAACAAGTTTGCCCCCACATCTGATTTCTAGATTTCACTGTTTTCTCTCTAAAAAAAATAACTGACAATGCCATGGTATAAATGCCCTTTCCAGGTAAAAAAAACTTGCTGAGCAATTACGCAGCCAATGTTTCCCTAAAAGCTAAGTTCATCTGATACCAGTTCCTGTGCTCAACCAGGCTCTTCAGAGTAAGATCCTGTCTCACACAAAGCTATTCTTGGGCCAACACATGACTGCTGGAAAGTTTGAAAACATAAAAAAATAGGGCATTTGCCAATTCATGGAAATGTTTTGAAAGCTGGTTTACATCCTGATGTCCAGGAATGATTCAAATTTATGTGAGTGTGGAAATGCTTGTGATTATGCCTGATTGTTATGGATAAATTTGTATATGCATCTGTTTACTTTGGATAGACGGTGTACTTATGGGGTAAAGAGAAAGCTTTCAAACACATCTAAGGAATGGCTATGGAGGTGGAATTACACAATGTCTGGATCACAAAGAAGATTTTAGTTTCTGGACAAGGAAAACCAGGTCATATGCAGTCCCATAAATTACTTTCTGGAGTAAAAGCTCATGAAAAGCACCATGAAAGAGAAAGGGAATACTGTCACTTCTTCAACCTAGGCAATGCTCAAACAGACCCATAGCTACAGAGCTGTTGTCATCTCATGGGTGTTATCCCAGTGCCTGCCTCTGTCAGATTCCTGAAGAAGCCCTGCCAGTTGTTGCAGGGAGTGATGACTGCCCTGAGGTTCCTCACCTGGGAGATAACAGCATTTTAGCCTAGTTGTTAAAAAGCAAAGGGTTAAAACGATCCTCCTTTGGGAATACACCTGGGGGAGAGAGAGGAGGCATTTCACAGAGTCCCTTTATCAGTTGCCCCCTCATTAGGGCCAGCAACCAGTACTGTGGGGGCCAAGGCAGTCTGCGAGATCAGAATCAGGTGAACAGCGGGAAAAGCAACACCGCAAAAAAGACAATAAACTCCAGATATCTTTTCTCCTTGGCTCTCTAAAGGCAGGGCAGAGAAGAACGTGCGACTCCACTGGGCCTCGCTGCTGTGTCCCATTCCCAGCCTACCCAGGTTGTTGCCCCTCCACTGGCTCAGATACTGGCACTCCTACATGCTTTTGGGAGGTGTCAGAAAAAGGCACGCAGTGCTGCTGTGGACAGAAACCTTACCAGTCTTTGGCAAATATAAACTATTCTTTTATGCTAATCTCTGAGATTTCAATTTATTTTATTGCTCTCTCCCTACCAAAAAAACCCCAAAACAGTCATAGCGGCAACCAACAAAATGTAGCAGTACGCAAGCTTCCCAGCAGAATGAACACAGATAAAAGGGAACTGAGTTGAAAGAAGTACAGGAGACCTCTAAGGCAGCCCCAGAGGGACAGTGAACACATGTGATGTTAATGGGTGTCTGGAAAAGAACACGCCTTTCCTAACAAACCGTCCACACAGAGGGGATCACTGTGCCTACGGACAATGTTAAGCATTCAGTCCAATTACAAGGAGCAGCAGGTTCACGGTAGGAGCTGGCTCCACAGCTCAAGTAACTCAGTATGACTTAAGTAGCTCAGCACAGTTCAGCATCTTGCTCTGGATTTTTTGTTGTTGTTGTTGTTGTTCCTCTTTTAAAACAAACCAGCTGCATGTACAACTCATTTAGACAGAGTATACTGTTTATTACATATTCCTCTGGAAAAGTAGTGCCACATTAGATCTTTGAGAAATACTGTTACTGCCACCACTGTCCTCTTCCTGGAAGCTGGAAAATTATTGCCTACCATCAAAAGCATGCTTTTGATCTGGTGTGCATAACTGGGAGTATCTAACAGGAGACGTATCTCACAGAAACAAACTTTGTTTATTCCACACAATAAAGTTACTTGCATGAAGTTACAGTCAATTTGCAAACTTCATCAAGATGGAGTTAAAGGTCTGGGGTTTTTGTTTTTTTTTAAAGTCACTGCCTAGCATAATCAGCAATTCTCATCTAGACAATGCAATCACTCATGTAATCACTTCAAAATTAATTCAAGAACAAAAAGCAGATATTGTACCTGGACTCATCTAAAGCACTTGTATAATTCTCATGGTAGATCCTTTTGGCTATATCCATCACCAAAAAATAAAGCCAGCCCATTTCCATCACCCTAAACCCTCTCCTACATGCCCTCAGATTGTAAAAGAGACATCAAAAAGAAATTGGAAAACTTACTACGAAGAATGATCTGTCGAAGTTTCCAGAGGAGTAACACCTGCAGTATTCTGCAAAAGTCCAAACAAAGGAGTCATTGATACACACATGTGAAGAAAAAGGCTTGCTTAAGTAATTTCCACCTATTGCTTGAATATTAGCCTTTAGGAGACACTGAGGTTTAAGTCTAAATGCAATTTAAGCTGTCAATATCTTTGCAGAAAAGCAACAATTTTCCTGAGCTCCTTCAGGGCAGTGACAGGTTTTTAGCACAGCTGATGCCTTTTCGCAGCGCCTATTCTTTTGTCTGCAAATGAGTCATTGTGAATAAAGCCAAAAGCAAGAAGAGATAACCAGCTGGGCCATGACCAGGAGACACATGCTGATAATTATTTCCCCAAGCTTTTCCCCCAACCAGTCACTGCCCACCTTTGCTTTAAAGGTATATTACATTTCTGCAGCACAATACATTCCTCAGCATTCAAATAAATATCAAAGCACTAACAAGAAAAGCAATGTTTCAGTTCAGTTTTCTTACTTAAGAGAAGCAATGCCAGCTGCACAGGTTCAATAGCAAAAGCCAGTTCTTATCCGCTTGCTTTAAATCCATCTAACACTTCCTAGGCACGTTATTGTAAAAATTGAAGGCAATTTTAGAAGAAATGCTCTATTTGGTGTCCCCTCATCTATCTGAGAATTCCTACGTAGGAAGAAAAAGCAAATCTTGGCTTTCAGAAAAAAGGAGCTTTTTCAAATCCTGGTGAAATGCCGCAGGTTCAAAAAAAATCAACAACAGAAAAAAAAAAATAGAAAAAATGGCATGTTACCAAATTAATCTATCATTTCATGGTTTGGGTCCTGCAGACCGTTGAAATAGCAGCAGCAGCTGACCTGCCCTAGAAGGCCATGGCAAGGTGCAGCATAAGGAAAACCGTGTAAAATCTCTTGGGAATATCCAAATCTTGGGTAGGCGTGAGCTCCTAGCAGAGAGGAGGGCTTGTATGAAAGGAGGGTAGATGGCAACACGCTTGAAAGGCACGAGATGATGACGTGACGCCAACCAAGAATTTTAAGCTGATTGCTGCTGCCTATTCATGTGAAAAATAGAGAGGGTTTTTTTGCAGACACCGAACTCAAAACCCTAAAGGGGGACAGGGTGGGGGTGGGGGGCAGCTGGAAGGGAATGGGGGAGAGAGGAAATCACTGTATCTGAAATGGATTTCAAGCCGGATTCTCAGCATCATGTTCTATTATTTCTGACAGCAACACAGCAAGCCATGCAGTCAGAACAGTCAGAACCATTATTTATCCCAACCTCATTTAATAATCATCCAGCAGTGAATAGATTAGAGCAGAGAGTTTGGAAACAGGGATTGGCAGCATGAAAAGAATAGGAAATACCTTCTGTGGCTTTTTATGTGGCGCTTTATAAAGCTTCTCCATTTTTTCTAAATCTGCCTCTAACTCAGTCTGGTAGAGGTAGAGGTCTTTTTCTAGATCAGTCTGGTTAAAGAAGGAGAAGAAGAATGGGAAAATAATGCTTAGGGTTAGGGGAAACCAAAGGAATGTTAATTTTGAAAAAAAAATGCGAGCCTTTTTAATTGAAAAAAGACAAAGATGGTATGGACAATACACAGAAACTCACTAGTAATTAATCATGTTTCAATCATTACAGAGGAAATAGTTTTAGGCATTTAACATTCAAAATTAAGAGATGCACAGGCCTGCTAGAATCTAATTCTACAAACCATAAAGTTATAAAACACACCTGTAAAAAAAAAAAAAAGATACTGTAACAATATGCAATATGCTGTTAGTATAATTATCATTGCAAGTCAAGATAGCAAAACCACCACTCCGATTTATGGCTGATTATGCTTCAAGAATTGTTTATTAAATCAATTTACTAGCTACTCAATTGTTAGGCTAATGAGCTCAAGCCCAATTAAAAAAAATCACTCACAAGCACACAAACCCCGAGCAATGCTACAAAAAGAAAAAAGAAAATCACATACACACATACATACACGCTAAATGCTGTAGTACAATGTACGCAAGACACAATTACCTTTCTATCCTCTCTAGTAAGGATAGAGCAATCTCCAGGAGTATAATCCCAAATCTTTTTTGGAGGCTGATGGAAAGCAGAGGAAGGAAATGAGGAAATGAAGATAAGGAAAGACATCACAGAGAATATGGAAACTGGATTAGAACAGAGCGGGGAATACAATAGGGGATTTGCATCAACACTGAAAAGAAATTTCAAAAAAAAACCGCAACAGAGAAAGAGAGAGAGAGGGATAAATCTGCTATAGCACAAATATCTAGAGATCATGGGAGGCAAAAGGGAACATACATGCAGTCTGGGAGGGGCTGTTTTCAGTAGTGTTTGAGGAAATTGTTATTTTTGCAAGGTGCTCTAAGGGATTTTAGACTCTAGTGAGAGCCCACAGCTGGTGGTTAAAGCATTCTTAACACAAAACCAAAACAAAACGGGGAAAAAAACCACACACAGTCATAAAAAGCATTTGTTTTGCTCATTCTTCTTTTCAAAAGGAAAGTGTAAAACAAGGGCCTTTGATAAAGGGAGAATCTTTCCCACCCCCGCCAGACTATGAATACATACCATGTGAACAAATGGCTGAATTTCCAGTGGTGGCATTGTGGGGCAATGAGAACGCAGAGTTGTTATTTTTTATTTCACTGGTTTGGGGGTTTGTTTGTGGGGCGTTTTGGTGGAGAGAGTGGGACACATAGAAGTTTGGGAACTAGTTATTTAAAATTCATCCTATAGGTGAAGGTGCTGACTTCAAAATAGGATTTTCCTGCTTGGATATGCACATGTAAATATCGGGGAGGATTATTCAAAGTGAAAGACCTTTGCCTAGACACACCTGTCCAAATAATGCCATATCCTTATTTCACTAGCTATGCACCTCTCACTGATATGCTCAAAGACAATTTGTTCTTACTTTGTGAAATCTGAACACATTTGCTCTGCTTCCAAACAAAAATAACCTCTGTTGCCTGGTAAGCTTAGCATCATCCTATGTGTCCATACTGACTTCTGTGACTAGATTATTAAAGTGCTTCCCAGTCATTCACAGGGAATCTCCCAGTGTCAAAGGGGAGACTGAGCTACAACACTTTGGTCTTGACTCAAATTCCTTTCTAGACAGCCTGGATCTGCAGTTTGAATCTGTCCCACTTTACATCTGGACAGCCACTGTGTGGATGCAAACACTAAATACCTATTTCTTAACCATCAAATCAGCAGCTGCAGGTGGATAGATGGTGCTGCCAAGATTTAGGTTTAATATTTGGAGGGAGGAAATGGAGGGAAGGAGGTGAGAAGACAGGGCATGCACCCCTTTTTCCAGCCCCCTGCTTCTCCACTTACAGCAAAGAGCTTAGTCAATGCTGTCTCAGGAAGAGCTGGGAGAAAGCGGCTGTGTGTCTGATCCTACAAGCACAGTGGAAGACAACCGAGCTCTATACTGACCAAATGTCAAGTTTTGTGAATGGGCTCCATGGAGCTCTGGAGACAGGGGTCAGGAGGAAGGAAGGAAGGAGAGTGTGGGGATACAGTCTCAGCAGCACACTGAAAACGCATCTATGCTGCACAGACTGATCTACGGGACTGCAGGGCACGTGCCTGTCCATGGAGCAGCCCAGAGATGCATCTGGGATGCTGGTCCAGCCAAGTGTCACTTCAAGCTGCCCTAGGAAGCACATATGCTTTCCTCAATGGAGAAAGCCCCATCCTGGCCATTCTGGTGTCTTTGGAGAGCAACACCCACAGGCTCACAAGAAACCTATGCTCCCTTTTACCAAGGGTGTTTCCTGCTTACATCATGTAACTGCAAATAAAGTCAGAAAGCCAAGGGAAATCATGCGTGTAGAAGTACACATTATCTCCAGCACTGGAAAAAAGCTGGGACAAACAGAGAATCTGAAAATCCGAGGCACTAGAAAACATCATTTGAAACTCTCTGGTTAGGCACGAGGCTTAGCCACTAGCTGGTCACAAAAATCTGGTCCTCTCGTGACCGGAGTGAGCAAAGCTACAAAAAGCAAGCTCTTTTGGCTGTGGTAATGAAGCTCAGAGGGAGCTTTGCTAGCTATAGAAGTCTGAGATGGCATCCTCAATTCAAGTGCCTGATGCCAAAGCACCATGTACAGAGTACCACATTCAGGGGCTGGCACAGTTGATCAGGCAGCATGGTTGCATGGCATTGGAGCTACAGCAAGTTGACACGGAATATCATTTCAAGGCAAGCTGTAAGAAAGCAGCCCTTAGCAACAGTGCCCTGAGCAAGGTGGGGAACTTGTCACCAGAACAGATGCTCTGCTGAACAAGAGATGGATTGCTGGTGTAGCCTGAGATGCCCTTTTCTGAAGTAAGGCCAAGGCTGCATGACTAAAAGCACAAATGCACAGTTCTAAGGAACAGATATAGTCTCACTTCTAGAAAGGTCCAAGGGCATAAACGTTCTCCCTTCTCTGATACATTTTCTATTAACTTACACTAACTCAAAGGATCATAGAGATGACAAACCTTCATTCATTGCAAGAGCATATGGCTATTAATTACATGGCAGCAAAGAGAAGCAGGTTTCTTCTCGCTTTGTGAAAGTCTTAAACCATGACAACTTGTAAAGGGTTAAATCCTTATATTGACATCACAGTGAGGTGGGATTTACTTGACTTCTACTGCCTAAAAGTTAGGGGTTCTCATCTCAAACACTGTTGAAGCTCCTTCTTTAGCTTGGGATGGAAGGTCCATAGCTATTAAACGGTATTCTATGACAGAATGGACTACCCAGCCACTGTACATGTTTGGTTTTCAGCATATTTCAGATATACTACATCTATGATGTGATCATACCGGGCACCCAACCTCAGGCAGCCACATTCTGTGCAGAGGAATTTTGCCACTCCTGTGAAAACAAAGACTAGATTTAAAGAAAACCTGCTCTCTGGTGTTCATATGCAGTTGCTTTTGGAGCCAGTACTGAACCTTAAAATGTATTTCTGTTTTGTTGTTGTACATGCAGGGAAATCTCAGCAGCACTCAAAAATGGTGTGCACGGGCATTTGACAACGGACCTCAAGGAGAAAGGAGGAAAAACCACTACCCTTGAACAGATGTAAGGCTGATACTGACCCTCTGGTGCAGTAAGAGTAGCTTATTAAACAGTATTTGATAATGAAGTTAATAGTGTTTAATCAGTAAGAAACAGGACATAGAATGCTTTAAAGTCAACATTTTTTCCAGTAGCCATGATCACTGGTGTGTTCCCTCCATCAAAATGTCCTTTGTCCTATTGAATAATTCAGCTTTGCTTCATCTTTTTCCAGAGTGGGAAATCAAGGCTTTCTTTTTTTTTTTTTCCCCTCCACACAGCAACACAGCATCATTTGAAAAGAAAGCGTACTGTTCTCGGACTTCTTTGGTTTCAGGGAATGGCAAGGGCTATTCAACACAGACTGATGCACCCCATTTAGGCAATGGGCAGCTACATACATAAGGAAATGAGCAGGAAACAGGGTCATGATCTGTTTATGGATAGCTGGAAATTACTGACCTACAGTTTCCAAGCCAAGGCCAGGAATAAATGAGTGATTCTCCTTGACTGAAAGCTACCTATCAGCCATCCTAGATTTTGTCAGGCAGAGGGAGAATAAGGGCTTTGAAAAAGGACTTGCAATAATGAGAACAGGGCATTGCTTCTAACATTAACAACAAAAATGCAGTTTGAACTATGGTGTGCGAAAAAACATTGACTTGTTGATACATATGGCTGGAAGGTAGGGAATGTTTGTAAATGGCTTCAAAATACTTAAAGTGGTCACAGAACAGTTGCTTTACATCAGTACCAGGATGATGTCATGAACAATCACATTTTTAAACGGGTAAGGCAGCTGTTCCAGGTTTAGGGCCTAGCAAAGAGATGTGACAATCATGTTTAAAAAAAAAAAAAAAAGGGCAGGTTGACTTCATTGGTCATCGTAACTATCAAACTTACCGGTTTCCCAAACTCCAATTCCGAAAAGAATTTATACCAAGGTTCATTCTTTAAATCTATCTCTTCTGGGCTTATATCCCGAGTCTAAAGGAGTTGGTGATAGGGGAATGGAAGAAAGAGAAGGATAACATTATGCAAAGAATACACGGAAAGGGACTGTTAGAGATGCAGATCCCATGGTTTCCATTCTAAAATGTGGATATTTGGACTTATAATTTGGAATTTCTATAGCACGTCTCTCACAAAGGCCGTGAACTGCTTTGCAAACATCAGTTAAGCCTAATGGCATCATTGTGAGCAACATGAATATGAATGAATTGCATTTTACAGATCAGGAGACCCACACAGAGAGAGATTATGCAGCTTGCCCAGTGACAGGGAAAGTCAACGGAAAAGCTGGGAGTCAACCAGTCCCTCACTCCTACTGTCAGACACTTCCATCGAGTCCAAAGCTGCATGTACTTAAAAAAATTTTTTTGATCTTCATTTGGGTAAAAAAAAAAAACATTCAGTGAGACCTGTATCAAATACTGCATCTTTAACAGCACATGAATATGTGAGAAACCCTCTTCTAGCCACTGCAAACAGAGCGAAAGGTGGTTTTTCTAAATCGAAGGAGACACAAGTCAGAGCGCATTCCTGAAAGACCTCTGAAGGGATGGATAGGGAGACAATATTACTTGTTTCTTCACAAATAAATGTTAGAGAATCAGACAAAAACTACAACAAAGGAAAATCACACAGGACAGAAAACAGTACAGTTGAAAAGGAAATTCCCTTTTGTTCATACAATCTGGTTTAATGAAACAAAGTTGAAACAGTTGTAGCTGTTTAACAATACTACAGATGAGAAGAGAATAAAGTCCATTGCTGAGGGTTATGAGGTGCCACTCCCCAAAAGACATCTAGTTAACTCTTGCATTTCAGTGTACCTAGCCTTAGGCATAATGGATGGCAGTGCATTAAAAATATGAATAAATTATGTCTGATATGCCAGTGTGATCCCAAGTGCTTCATCACAAGAAGCGATGAGACACACACACACACAGAGGGCCAGCACAAAGTGTCCTGATGCAAGTCATCCTGTCACAGGGTTACTGAGGCAGGGGGCAGCTCCCAACAGCGCGGGGCTTTGCTACATGTCCCAGACTCTGCCACAGTCATTAGGCTTCACCAAAAAAAACCCTCTAGGGCAAGAGCTCAGGATTGGTGCTGAAAGGGTGGCAATGCTTCAATCTGAAAGATCAAATGGTTACATCACATTTGATCTCTGATGGCCTGGAGGAAGATTTAGCTATTTCTTATAGACAAAATAGAAGCAATGCCTCAATTTTTTTCTTTATTGCACTCCAACTAAAAGTACTGATCTTGTTACACAACTGCCTTTACATAAACCAAAAAGCTTACTGACGTCGATGGGAGGCTCTTCATTGCTCAGAAATGGTTTTGGATTGGGATTACAACAGTCACAGCTCTGGGTATGGTTACCAGGAGATATCCACAAATCTCCTGCAGCCTGCTTGAAAGATCTAGTCACTAACCACTGTATTACCGTTGTATTTAATAAGACTGATGGAGACCATGAAGCTACTATTTCAAAACCTTCTTTCTTCTGTGATCCATGGCTTGAAATTAAAGCTCAGAAAGTAACACTGGAAGTAACACAGCTATCACATTCTCCTTGTCTTTGATGAGCTCCGTACAATTTTTCTCAATTATGCCAATGATGGTCCTGCTTGTGGCTTTTAGACCCCAATTCAACAGCTCAATTAAGCACCTGATGAAGTCTGAACACATAAACAGTGCCACTGGTGATGTCAGACCATTCGCAAAGGCTTAAGTAAAGAGGTGAAGTAGGTCTTTTGCCACAAGTTTTAATCTTGGCTGTTTATTGTGAGATAAAATTGACACTTAAGTTAGCAGAAATCTTGCTCCAGGATCAACTGCAGGAATGGAGTTGTCATACCATGTTCAAACCCCTCCTCACGGGCACTTCTTTAACAGGCTGAGCCAACACTCAATATGATCAAGACAGAGTCATCATTGCCCATTTCAACAGGCACTAGGATCATGCTCCTATATCAGGAGCAACTTTGTTGAAGTTAATGAAAGGACATGGGTGTGAAAAGAAGTTAGTTGCAGGATCTCCAAAAAGTGATGGACCTTGACTGCACTTGGAAGGAAAAAAGAAAACCCACCAAAGTACTAAGGAGAAACATCAGGTCCCAGATCAGACTTGATTCCTACATTTCTACTGATTTAAATTGCTGTTCGCTCTTGTTTAATATCCTTGGGCAGGTTTTTCAGGAGCATTCCTTTACCTAATCCATACATGGATCAATACCTGAGCTGGTAAGGCACAAAGTCCAGTTTACAATTGGAATTTTGCATGCAATTAGCGCTTCTAATTGAATCCTTCAAGTTAATGCCTATATAGAACAACTATATCTTTATGTACCAAACTGGCTATTCACTGGTAACCTTGTTCAGTATTTTCTAGCACTTACAGTGTCTCACTTGTACCACTGGAGGACACCTTAAGTGAGCTGTGGTGATTTATGCAGGACTGGCTGACAAGGTTAGCGCCACCTCTCCGCCCTGCCCCTTGCCAAGTGTTCTCAGCCAAGCCTGCAAAATGAGACTTTTGTATGTCACAATTCACAGCATTACTTACTAATTGAAACTGAAATTGGTAACAGCTCACTTAATGCTCCAGGTTATGCACTAGTGCAGCTGGGGAGCCAGCTCACATTCAGTTCTGCCACCCCTGCCACAGAACTGGTGAGATCCAGCTGAGGAAGAAAGCAGCCCAGGGTTGATGACCATGTCCTAATATGCCTTCGAAGCATCTGCTGTGGTACATTACAGGCACTCTAAAAATTAGTCCTTCAGTGTTTAAAGCATGAGGAACACAGAAACTGAACCGGCCTGCTTTATTGCATAATGCCTTCAACTCTCCTGCATGAACTAATGCTGTGTCCTAGAAAAAGTGCAGCTGGCAAAACAGCTGCTGAACAGGTCACAGTGTCAAACATGGATTAAAAACTAGTGTTAGTGATCCATACTTAACACAGAAAACAACACATCCAAAAGGAAAGGAGCCTCTCGATCCCCCTGGATCTTGCTTTATAGAGAACAAAGATGTTAGGAAGTTATGCAAAACAAAATATACAGTTTTCAAAACAAAATATACAGGAAATACATCACATGAGCACTGTACTGTAAGCATAAGGAATCCTATCCGAATGGAACTGGACAGGTACTTGGGGACTATTTTATAATCACAGGATGAAGCCACAAACTGGAATAAAACAAACATTACCATCTTTTCATTGTTCAGAACCGAGGACTTTCCTGGTTGATAGTCATAAATGCTCCTGGGCTCTGCACGGTACTTTCGGGTATCCACCTTCTTGTCTGGAGGCTCCCAGTCAGTCCTGAGGAAAGAAAGATCAATTAACCCAAAACACTGTGGTTTCCGTGGTGACAAGCACTTCCTTTTGACAGGCGCCTTTCCTTGTTAATCATGGTTTAATCAGGGTACTTTTTTTAATCTAGGAAAGGAGCCTGCTGCAAGAAGAACAGTTCAGATAGGGCTCCGGGCATATGTTTGTTTAGCTATAGCAGGCAGAGTTTGATACAGCTCAGCTGCTGAAACCATTGGCGCAGAGGGGGGTTCTTCCAAGTACTTTCAATAAAATTCCAGACTTTCTTATCTTTCCTGATTGGAAATAGCTTCGTGATGGGCTTAAACTAAGCTCACAAATATGAACATGCCCAAACTTTGAAGAGAACGCAGATCAAACTTCTTTTGCTAAACTTCTTCATTTTAGCCACATCACTGATTACCTGGCTACTACTGCTCTGAATTCTGGGGGCACTCTGGGGTTCAAGAGGGGTCTTTTCTAGAGACATGAATGAATTATCTCAGACCGGTATATCTAAAGATGGCTAAGAACAGGCCAGTGACTAACCAAACTGCTATAATTTTGTGCGGTGTCCACACTGGCACAGTTCAGACAATAGTAGTCACAAAGCATCCAGGGTCCATATCCTACAATGTCCAGCTCCTCTGAAAAGTAATACATTCAATTCAATTCAATACCTCATGCAGAATAACCAATGCGTCAAAAAAAGCCCAGAAATCAAGCCATTTAAACTGGCAAAATAATTCTGATCTTGCTTTTGGTATGTCCCCTTTGATGGGCAATGTTGTTTGTGGATTCATCTCACCTAGCATTCACCAAACAAAAGGGAGAAATCTAACCAAAACTGCTGCTCCAGGTTTCCTCCCACTTACCCTACTGACCTTGTTTAGGATAGGAACAAACCCACTGCGTTGCCCAAACTCTCCTCACTGGCTTAGGGCAGACACAACCAATTTAATTTTTTTTTTTTTTAAAGGAAGGCAAGATGACAGCCAAAATGATTGGCCTACGAACAGTGTACAAATTTCAACAAGGTTGATCTTTGCTGTCAAGAATAAACTTGATTCCAACCCCAGAGAAACTTCTAAACTTCTCCCTGGTGAAACACAGTTTTGTCACTAGATAATAGGAAGCATTAATTATTGTAATCCTTTCACTTGCAAGAGTTCTCTCAGAGTGACAATGCACTATGCCTTCATTTCCTGCGTAAGGAAGACACATTCTGTCAGCAAACTCTGTCTCCTGATCTGGTGGCCTGAGATGCTCACTGAATTAGCAATCTCAAATTATGGCATCACTCATTTGAGGCAGCACATGAAAAACATTAAGAGCATGTGGAAGTTGGTGAGGAAGGGAGGAGCAGTTCAAAAGCTGGGAGAATTTAGCAAATATTCATTGCTCAGTCTGCTTTCCCTTCATTTGGTAAACACATTAATTGCTGTTACAAAGAGGTTTAAAATACACAGTAATAAACAAAGCAAAAAACCAGGAGGGAAGTAATCTTGAAAGATCAGAAATTACACCGCTAACTAGAACCTACTTCCAATAAGATTCATATGGGTGGGACTCCTCAGAGATACAAAATGTAACAAAATTTTTACCAAGGCTCAACATAAATCCAAATTTTGCTTCTCCACAGTTACTGCTACTTGCTTGTATTCTGAGGTGCCTTTACGGTGTTACACTGAGCCAAGAGTTTCCACTGTTGCTCTCTGGTAGGCACTGTATAGGCATGACACCCAGAGAAACACTCCTCACTCAGGCAGGAAACCATGCAACAGACTGTGTGATGCCCAGTAAAAAAAGACAGACAAAACGGGGGACTGGGCTGTGACAATGAAGGAGTTCACTGCCGCCTAGTAGAAGATTCAGAGTCAAAACTACATCTCCACTACCCCAAAAAAGTTTAACTGGAGTTGTGGACCTAAAGCTTCCACCTTTGTTCCCTTCCCATTCACAGCTTTCAGAGATTCTTCCAGCACTGATCCAAATATATCTTAGTTCAAGTCACCTTTCTGTGCTTGATTTAAGTGATGAAGAACGGTTTGGCAGTGGCAAAGTGGCAGACCTCTTAACAATCTTCTCTGAATCAATATTGTCCATCTCACTCTTGGAGCGGGGAACTGAAAGCTGGGTTCTGCCTGTAGGATAAGTCAAATATAGGAAGATGGGTGAACTGGATAGGAGGCAAATAAATACATGCTTTACATGCCCTTTCTGTTTGACAGATTACACAAGAAATGTGAACTACTTACTGTCCTCAGAATAGGAATAACGAGGAGAGTATGAATCAGAATCTTCATCTGAAAGACAAAAGCATTTTGCAAGTGAGCTGAAAAAGCCCTGAAGAAGAAGCACCAGAGACCCTTTTCATTTCTTCTACTAATATATTAGCCATAATTTGAGCGATATACCCAATACTTACCACAGGGAGAGGATCCTAAAAAAGAAAATTGTAATGAGGTTTAAATTGCATTTAAATATAAATCCTAGATTAGATATAAATATTAATGCACTACTTACACTAATACCTTTCTCCAGGATCTCAAAGCACTTTACAATACAAGCACTTTTTGTCACAAAACTCTTCTACAGCAAGGGTTACTAGATCCACTTTATCAAAATCTGGAAGATAGTGGATCTAAAAGCTGTAGTATATGCCTAAAATAATTCATTAGGTGTCAGACACAGTAATAGAGCTGAGGAGTCTTGCTCCCAATCACGTACAATAATTGCTGGGACATCTCCCTTGTATTAACTTGCATACCAAGTTGAAGTATGTTCACTGACTCAGATTATCTTTTAAGTGCAGATAACATTCCTGGCATGAGACACACATGTCTACTTGCACCATGAGACTGTCCTCGTTCTTAAGAGCTTAATTTTTAAATAGGAAAGACGTGCCTATAGAATGCAACAGAGATATTCAAGCAGCTCTAAAAGAGCTTGCAATGACATCAGTGTAACTGAGTTGTGTGGTCTGGCCCTGAAGCTGAACAACCTTCTCTCTTTGACAGTGAAAGTGTTAAACTGCATCAACACAGCAATGTCATTGCCAGGACACAACTGCTGCCTTGGGCCATGGAATGACATACCGCCTTATTCAAAGAGAACATGGTACTGTAGTGCGCAAGGCAGATGCACCCAGAAGGAAGGTGGGAACGTGGCAGCATTACCACAATGGCCACAGAGACTTTGACTTGATCAAAAACCTAGCGGTATCTTTCCACCACCTTCGACAGGCTTTGGAATGATCCTCAATGAACTGCAGGTAGTGGCAGGGGGAGTTGGGATCAGACCTGGAAACTGGGCCCACAAGCCCATCACCTTTCTCTGCTGATGAGGGTTCAGACTTGCAGGGGTGTGTATATGTGACATCTACAGGACTTCCAAGGCAAAATGCAGGAAAGTACGATGCAATGACTGCAAAAAGAACTGTGAGCACAGGTATTACTAATACCTCTGTGAAGAAACCACTAAAATCAATGGAAATAAAAAGACAGAAAAACAAAATAGATGAAGCTAGAATAAGCTAGATAAGAAAAGAACATACTAGTATGTATGTGAAACATATGTGAATTTAGTGATCAACAGACTGAAACAATTTCCAGATCTTCTCTCAAGGAGGACATCAATCAGCTGCTACAGCCAATCTGTCTAACACAGCTGACCTGAAATTGCACTCAAGCCTTTATCAAGCCTTTCAGGAAGGCTCAAAGATGTCTTAACTTTTAGCCTCTCTGCTGAGTTCTCTTGGTGAATGAATTAGAAGGTTTAAGTTCCAAACAGATGGTTATTGACTCTGGTGTGCTTATCATAACCTTCAGGTTAAAAATAGCGAAGGTCAATTTTCAGGCCAATTCCTGTGCTTTAAACCTAAATGACAGAAAACAAATATTTATTTATTTAATGTTATTACACTGAATTGGTGACAAAATTAACTGGTACTCCTTGATAAAAGTTGGGTTTATTCGAATAGCAAAATACTTGGTAAATCACAAAACTCTCGGTCCCTACAAATACAGATGAATGAATGTCTAAAACTAAAGCAGCCATTCACCTCTCACAGCCTTATTTAGTGCTGGTAATCAACAAAAAAATTTATTTACTTACTTAAAGAGAAATACTAATATTCATTATAGCTCATCATTCAGACAGGAAAAGCATACAATAGAAAATTCATTTCAGATAAGTGCTATTTTCCAATTGCTAATATTCTAATATCTACAGTAATAAGGGAAATGGGTATGTTTTGTCTCTTCGAGTATCTTATGAAGAGTGTCTACATTTCTTCCCTTTTTACAGCAAGGAATAATGAAACACAGAAATCTGGAATGATTTGATCAAGATTAAAGAGTAAATCAGAGATGAGCATTAAAACAAGATCTCCTCGCTCTCAGAGCTGCATTCTATTTGTGGCACTCTCCTTAATGGAGTAGGGTATCACCAGTTTGTAGTTTCAAAATCTGATTCCTTCCTCGAGAAGAGGCTGTTCCCTGTAGCTCCTAGAGGATGTGTAGGGTCTGCAGGGTTGGTCATATTCTCTGTGTTTCTAGAGACTTTAAAGTTATTTTAGAGGGGAGTCCAAACCTTGATGTTTCTTGGAGATCCTATGCATCAGTCCAAAGCAAAAAACTCTGACATTGGCTGCATGACATTGAGGCTTCAATCTATCTCTGTATAAACACTTTGCCACTGAGTATGTAACTTTGAAATGTTTTCTAAACATGAAACATGCACTCATCAACATCATCAGATATTCCTGATTCCTTATCAAGGAAAGAATCCAAACAAATATTAGAGAAAAAATTCCCAACATATTGAGAATAAAAAGCAAGTGTTTGATCCAATAAAATTTCAACTACCTAAACCAGCAAATTACTTACATATGCACGTTTGTAAGCACATAGGGGAACATTTGTGGGAAACCAGACTCTTAATATATTACCATCATTGGTTTTGCAAACTACGTTAGTTCAGACCAGAGCAAAATGGATTTTCAAACTTCATTACGACCAAGAAAATTGAACCTCTGTAAAGCTCCTTCATCAATTAGTTACTGAGACTCTTTGTTTCTCTCATCCATATCCACATACCATTCTGCCAGTAGAAAATAATTTACACTGCATTATGATTTGCAAGACAGGACTCTTCACCTACAGGTTTCATCAAGAAATGAAGAAGTGTCTTAGATACCTGTATGACACTAGTCCACATTGATTTTAACAGTGAAATGCACCTTACATCTCCTAGTCTCCTTTGAGCATCTCAGCTAGAACCCATATTGTATGCTTTCCTCTTACACAGTACCCACCAGATGTTTAAGATAAACATTGAATGAAATGGTTAATTAATAGTCTCACCAGGGTTGCCTTGAGGCACAGGCTAAGTAGGCAAGTTCCTAAATTGCAGGATCTAAAGTGACACCAGAGCACCAAGCCAACAAGGCTGTCACCAACAACTTCCCAATCAGGAAGCATCTGGATGTCCAATGTGAGCAGAGGAGTCCAGTGTTTCTCATATGTAAGTGTTTGCATGCATATGCACACAGCTACACAATTATCACTGCAATAGATGCTATTTCACCATCCCTGAAACTTGACTGCAAAGGATTCTGGTTTGTACATGAAGTTTAAAGGAATCTGCTGAGAACATGAAGAGAATAAGGTAAACACAGTGTTATTTCAAGTTGCAGGATGTGCTGATGAGACTGCCAAACTCTGTCCTTGCCTAGATATGCCAAGTGCACGTAAGGCCAGCCCTGAATCCGTGTTATGAAGTTATATTTATTTTAAAAGACTATGTTGAGGGACTGATCCAAAACCCACTGAAGCAAGCAGCCTTTTTACCAATAGACTTCAATGGCATTTTGGGTCTGACCCTAATACTGCGTTAATATTCAAAACCAGCAGTAAATAATTAAAAAAATGTATTGATCGGAAAGAGGGGTGGGAGAAATCTCAGTTAAACCACATCTTTACATGTAAGTCAGCATTCTAGGCATGTTAGCTAATCACTGCACGCAAATGGCTAAAGACAACTGATAAGCGCATAAAACCAAGCAAACCCCAAGTCTGTAGCATTAGTCAAATACTAGTTACAAAGCCAGAGGAGCACTGCAAAGCCAAAAAGGGATCATACAGTCAAGGCAATGCTTAGAGTGCAGCAAATCATTATGAGGCAGCATAATGCTCAGCAACTAGAAAAAACTCCAGGAAGAAAATAAATGGGTAAGGCAGCATTTGTGCAGAAATTTATATATGGTCCTTTATCATTACCTTCAGAGATAGGACTAGGAGTAGACGCAGGAAACTGGTATGTAGGAGAATAAGGATTGTCTTCTGCAGCAGAGAAAAGCAGTGGATTTTGAGACTATCCACAGTGAAGTGGAGGTTCTGCTTCATCCCCCAATTTCCTATTACCATATGACTTTATTGCCTACTTTAATAATGCTAGAGGAAATGGCATCATACTTTAAAAAAAGATTAATGGATTAGCAAAGATTTAGTTGTTTTATGCATCACACAAGAAGGTATACTGGGCATAACTGAATTTCCAGACAGTGTAACACATGGGTAATGGAAATCTAGAACCTGAATCTGGTTACTACTAGGGTGCTATAGTACAGTTAAAGCACAAGACAACAGATACTCTGACTAAACTTCTGGTACCTTCAGTTTTTTGCTGGATTTCAGGAAGTTCAGGAAATATGTAGGTAGGGCAATAAGGGTTTTCTTCAGGAGTGTCTAAGCAGAGGAATATGATTTGCAAAAAAGAACAAAGAGGACAGATTTAAAGAGGAAGAAGGGGGAGACAAGAATCCATAAATGCTGACTGCAGAACTGTCCCTCTCACGCTGATGTTCTAGCATGACACAACCTAGATGCTTCTTTGCTCATTGTTGCCTTGCATGTCTGGGCCCTGCGAGAGACCCTGGAAGCTGAGGGGACTGAATTCATTCTCCTCCTTCTGAAGCATTGGCTCTGGCTGAGCTGAAGAACCTCTGTTAGGAGCACCAGTATTAGGAAACAGTTAACTCTTTCTCATTCCATCCAGTACAACACAGCATCTATCTATGCATAAAGCTCATCATGACAGCACCTGCAGCGGCAAATACAGCTCGAGTTTTGCATGCTCTATGTTTTATTATATAAGCGCAGTTCTCAACTGCATTTGCCCACACATCAGGCTGTTCAGAGGGTACAGTCTGCAAATGCTACTGCAGCCATTTCTCGCACAGAAGAAAGAACACGAATATATCAGCAGTCTTGCATAGATGTGCCTCCAAGTAAGGGATTCCCTTGGAATGCACCACTACAAAGTCTGCAAGTGCTCACCACAATTTTAAGTTTTCAAAGGAGAAAATCTGTGGTTTTGAAAAAGCAGAGTTCAGATTCTGAACTCACTGAAAATCAATGGAAGCCTTTCCATTGGTTTCAGTAAGCTTCAAATCAAGCTTTGTTATGCAGGTTCTAAAGCTTTGCAGTGTAAAAAGTTTTCTCTTATGCACAGAGCAGTTTCAGTGACAACCTACTGTCCCTTAAAAGTGTAGAGGGGTGGAGTTAGCTGCTAAAACTGGAGTTCAGGGATCTATTTTCTCTAAGGATGAAATTATTAGCAGCTTTCTGATCTCAAATAGTACTCAGTTTCATGAGGGCACTGCAGTTCACCTTTCAGAACTCAGACCTTTCTTTGGACTTCACTGTTCTCTCATCTTTCAACTTCAGAGATTTCAAATACATTGGTTGAGTTCTGTGGTGCAGAGCAAACACTAGTTAACATAACATTTACTTAACATCCAGTACAATTCTTCACATGAATGAAACAAAATGTTATCAAGGTGGTCTTTTAAAGTAAATAAAAAATATCTGTGTTACAGTACCTCTATTTAGCTTGTGGATCTGTTTGAACATCGTCTTGTACCAGTCCTTTGATCTGTCTGTATTCTATTGGAAAAATAAATATACACATAAATAATCACAACCATGAATTCTACCAGCCTTTCAAAGTTCTTACGAATCTTCCAGCAATGAAAAAGATTTACACTCTGCTATATGAAGGCTATATGAAATTAATACTTTGAGATATGAGCGACTTCACTCAGATATATAATCTGATATGTAACGAAGCTACAGGTTTCATTCAAGTTACTAATAATGTACAAGCTTTGCAGAGGTATGTTGTAACCTGTGTAGAACTGTAGATTGTGTAGAAAGTTTTGCATATTAATCTGATTTGACATCTAAAAGTAGACACCTTGCCTATTTTAGTCATATGTACCAATTTCCTAAGTATTTAATGGACAGTTAGAAACATTTAGCCTTCAAGTTACTCCAGATTCCAGCTGTAAGAACAGGTCAATTGTCTATTACTTTTATCTTTTCATGATAATTTCTCCTGAATGCTGAATGAACTTAAACATATTGTATAAAAGAGATCTGCCTTTAAGATGGATAAAATGAGACAAAACTCACCCTTAGCTGCTAGCTGTTATTGAAACAGAAGAGCAGAAAACAGTATTCTCAAATAGGATAAAAAGAGATATTAATTCTTATTTTTTTTTCTCCAAGGCAGCTGATAGGTTATAGGATAGGTCATTGATAGCAAATGGAAACGTTCAAAATAAAATACATTGGAACTAGAATTCTATGTTCCCTTAAATCTCTGCAGTCTCTGGATCTTTAGTGAATTCTCTGAGTCCTAAGGTAAACGGAATCTGGCCCGGGTTTTGTGCATCGAGCACATGCTCAGTGTGGTCTTACCCTCAGTGGAATGCCAATATCATCAACGGAGGTATCAGCCATGTGCTGAGGGCTCTTGACAATTCTTCTCTTCTCCTCCATTGCCCGCTTCTCACTTGGCACTGTCTCCTGAACTGGCTTGTCCCGTACGAGTGCTGAATCAACTTTATCGGAAACTAGTCTGTCTGGCACTGAATCTGGAAATGACAATGGAGGATTCTTATCTCATCTCAGCATTTCACCACATCACCATACTCCACTCTTTTAAGGCAAAAATCCTAGCAAGTAGTTGATGAGACAGACTGTGTCACTGCTAGCTGTGGTTAGCATCCTGACTGAAGGAGATCTACCAAGAAAATGTTTGATGCCAGCAAAAGCAGGATAGTATCTCTCGGGTAGCTACCTTCATGCACCTCATAACAGTCTCAGCTGTTGTGTAAGACACCAGAAAATTTTGGTTTCAAGGACTGTTTGGAGGTTGGGTTTTTGTGTCTTTTTGACTAACCAACAACTCTGCAATCTCATTCTTCATCAAAAAGTTTCAGTGAATACAGTCTTCTAGACATCTTTTTCTGCTGGTTATTTCAATCTAATGTAGCATCCTACATGGATGGACTTCTTCTGTGTGGATTTTCTGGAGACAAAACATCTGTGATTTTATAGTCTGCCTCATCAAGACTTTGCCAAGTCCTATCCTTTTTACATCACTGCATGCACGAGAGAGAGAGAGAGAGGGAGATGTTTATTCACATGCACATCACCATACTGCCCAAAGCCATTAAATGTGTAGAAATCTGAAAGGGGCAGTTAGCAGAGGAAAGGCTTATGCATAACAAAGCATTGGTCTGTTGGTACCTTGAGCAAACACAATTCTGCCCTGCGAAACTCAGTACATGAAGGATTTGTGTTTGAGTGGTTGGTTTGAAATTACCATCAAACTTTAAAGTCTTCCTCCTCTTTAAGAAAAAAATTAAATAATGTTTATAAATGTTCAAAATGAGACAAAGCATCTATTAAATACTTGTTTAGCATTTTCATCCTATAACCCCTCTCTGTGAATCTGTGTGCACTGCCTTTTGGTCCTTTTGTGTCCCTGGTGTACAGGGCTCTCCATTTTGTAGGAAGTATTTGGTCCATTTCCATGACTAAACTCCTTCCTAAAACTCTAGGAACAGAGCATGGAAAGAGCAACTGAACCTAGACTATTCTTCCATGACCTTGAAGACCAAAACGAAGTGGATTTTTGGATGTGGATGAGGATGTGGAGAGGATGCAAACTGTAGGAAAGGTCACAGCTTTTCTCCATTACTTATCATTGTCTGCTGATGCTAAAAGTCCTGAACTTCTGGTCTAGAAAAGTCATTATTTTCTGCAGGCTAAAGAATTCAATGGCAGAGAAGGTCACAAAGCCCTTCTTTAACAGGACAGATAAATGTATTTCTCTTTGACTCCATAGCTCCCTGCACTGGAAGAGTGGTTGGCTGTTTGCCAGGTAGATCCCATCTGAAACTATGATGATAATCAAAATACCTAATATGTATGTAAACAACAGGGAAATGCGTGACAATCTGATTTCCCAGTACCACAGCCATGATCTAAGCAAAATCCTTATTTTGATGACTTAGCAACAATAAAACCAACCATCTGGCCTGTGCCAGCCATCTCTCAACCATAAATTCACATCTTTAATATTATAACATGAAGGTTTGGGAGCTATCTAACATGGCATAGCCAGAGAGAAAATCTACCAGCCAGTTAAACGTATTTTGATGGAGTTTTCAAAAATATTCTTTGGAGTGCACTTAGAACTGGTTGAAGGTGCTGGACTGACTACCCTGGAGACAGGAAAGGCCTGTCTGACAGCACAGTTGCATTAGGGCAAGCCCTCCCTGTGCACCCCACCAAGTAAGTCCTTCCTAGGTCCATAGGACTCAACCAAGAGGACCAGCTTAGCTGCTGGTCCAGTTTGGCTGCTCAGCTGATACTGCAAACACAGACACCTGCTGCAGAGGGAGGAACTAAAGCCGGCATCTTTCACCACGGATTTGCCACAATATCCTACAACTTGGAGAATAACGTCTAAACTTCACACTGACTTTATTTTTCATGCAGCTCCAATGATTTCAAAAGAGTTTATGGAGGTATATACCAGGTTTTGAGGTATGTAAAAAATTGGAGAACCAAATCTGGTGCCTAATCGCCCAAATAACCAGATTGCACCAGTCAGAACACTCCATGGCACCCAAGGCATTCTTTTGCAAGAGCAGCAGCAGCAATACATAGAGTTGCCCAGCAAAAGATTTTTACTACTGTCACCAATAGGACAAAAAGCAGGAGGAGATGGGGCAGCCGGCAGCTTTGTGTGGTTGTTTTGTTATACATAGAGCAGGTGCAGACCCAGCTGTGCGACAACATGCTTCACTCTTCCAGACCTAGGATCATTTGGGCTGTAACAAACTGCTCTGTGGCTACCTCCAGTTCAGAAAACAAAGGACTTCCTGAGAATGAAGGGAAATACCTTACGAAAGGGAAAACCAACAGGAAACCTCTGTCCGGACTTGCAAGCAAGTGTTAAACTCGCAGCTGAGTGGTGTCCGATGAGACAATACCTACGCTAAGGGAAGGAGCTGAGAGAAACTGGTGTAAGCTGTTATGCAGCCTGTCACCTCAGCAGGGTGGCAGCAGAGAGGAGGAACAGGCTGGTGCTGGTGTCGCAGCCGAAGGAACCTGGTGGATGAAGTTGGAGCAAGTCAGCAGCTGCTTCATGGACAGATCCTGTCCTCATGGGACATGCTCCATTAGTCCAGGGCCCATGCAGCAGAGCAAGAGCATACACTACTGGCTCCCCTGTGCTTCTATTTGTGATATTTTAAGTGCTTAGGCACTCACTGTGACTCTCTTCTCTCCCACTTCTCCATTTACCCCGCCACGGCCATAACCAAAGAATAACAATACCAATACCTTAACCCATAGGTAAGCCGTGCGTAATGCGTTGTTCCTGTAATGTCCACTGCAGACTGAGCTAGTTGTATTTGGGGTGCAGGGCAGGAAAGATGACCAGGAAAACAACCTGCTCTTCTTTCAAGGAGAGACTCACACCTGTTGCAAGAGCAGAGAGCTGCCCCAGGCGAGAAGTGTGGCAGCACACATGCATACTTGCATGCTATAATTTTATCATCTATTGGAGTCATGTAAATACTAATTTTTATTTCTTTTCCTCTGCCCTCACCACAAGCAAGACTAATTCTAATGGCTGTGTAGAGAAACTTGAGAATATGCCCAAAGGGAACAAACCTAAAGGCTGAAAAGACAGCCTCTAAAGTCAACTAGAACAATCAAACTGTACGTAAATCTTATGACTTAGGAGGAACAGACAAATAATTTATGGTTTTGGTATATTAACATGTGGCCACACAGGCAGCATTTGGAGAAAAGACTGAAATCAAACATTCAGTGACCTGGACTAAGCCAGGACAAATATTTATACTAATTTCTTTGCAGTTCCTGGGAAGTGTGTTTGCTAAAGGTACTCCACAAACTAACAAAACAGTAGCTTTGCTCCAGCAGATACAGCAGTTGAGGGGTAGCAGATCTTTCACATCATACCTGCCAGACTACTAAGCCTTTTTTGCTGTTCTGTGGTAAAGGAAGGAACAAAACAAAAAGAAATACAGAACAAATGGGTGAGACATAAACAGCAAGTGCTCTGGTGCTGCACTTCTGACAGGCAAGAAATACACTGTAGACAGAATGTCAGCAGCTGCTGGAGAGAATCTGTTTTCAAATACCCTGCCAAAGTGACAGCCCACAGTCCCTTCTTCACACAGCAGCCTTGTGGAATAATATAAATCTCATGATGCAGTGACCGATACATTTGTTGCAAAGAGCGTTTTTAAAAGAATTTTTAATTTTTTTCTTAACATCAGAGAATGTAAAAAGTTGGACAGGAGACAACTTGAAAAACAGTAAAGACTCACAGTTAAACAACTTGACAACTAACTCTGATACCATTAGCCTGAAGTACATTTTGAAACAATAATGCCGTAGCATTCTGAAGGAATATAGGAAAGGATCGCACCATTGTTGGTGCTTGCTGAGTCTCATCACATACTACCAAGCCACAGATTCAGTGATTTGTGCACAGACACAGCTGGGTTAAGGCTTCGATTCTCAGAATGGTCCCCTTGGTTTAGGGTCTTTCGTTACTGACTTCCACACTGGGACATTTGTGGTATCTTCCAGTGTGTTTGGCTACCCTAAAGTTGATGCTTACAGCTGCTTTTTAAAGGGATGCCCAAATGACTTGCCCAAGTCATGGCTGGGAATAAACCAAGGATTCTTAGCTCTCTGTTTCTCTGCTCCTTCTACTCCTTAGCAATTAATCCTTTCAGTTAAAGCATGAAAGCCATTCAAAAAGAATAAACTATTTTACTGACAGACAAAATACAAATACTCTTGAAAGCTTATATTGTTAATGCAAAGATTTCAAAACTGTAATATATTAATCACACTTGTTACATATTCATAATAAACCATGCCATGCAATGCCTGCCCAGGAAATAACTGTGTTTTGGGGTGGCGTGGGACACTTGACAAGCAAGTCTGCAGTACGTAACAATCCCCCAGGTGTATGCTTTTTGCTAGCAGAACCCACCTGCACTAGTATTTGTACTAAGTGGATCATCTCAGCAAAGGAGACCGATACTTCGTCTCACCAATACCTATGAACTTCGTTCTTTAACCCCAGCACCTCTGCTCTAACCACCCATGGCAAGCTGCTCATGTGCGTTATGCCAACATAGGAAATGAACCCCTGCGCGCAATGGGTAAAAGGAAGGTTTAGCAGTGTGAACCTGAAAAGTAGATGGGAATCACCTGCTGCAGCGTTCACTCTTCTAAGCAGGCCATCAGGAGTAGGCTGCTGTATTATTAGAGGACAAAAGATGCATGTGAGGACAGCCTTCAGCTTCAGCCACCACCCTCACAGAGAACTGCCTTCAACCACTAAGGTCTCCTGACAAAAACATGTGGTTTAAAGAGTCAATGCGTGAGAGCTCTTCCCTATCCATTCTTCCAAGAGTCCCTTGGGAGACAGTCCTGAAGGAC
>NW_010515290.1:0-5259 GCF_000687285.1 Phaethon lepturus | reverse complement strand
GAAGGCTCAGGGGAGACCTTATCGCTCTCTATATCTACCTGAAAGGGGGTTATGGCGACGAGGGTGTTGGTCTCTTCTCCCAATTAACTAGTGACAGGACGAGAGGAAATGGCCTCAAGTTGCACCAGGGGAGGTTTAGATTGGATATTAGGAAAAATTTCTTCACTGAGAGGATGGTCAAGCATTGGAACAGGCTGCCCAGGGAGGTGGTGGAGTCGCCATCTCTGGAAGTGTTCAAAAAACGTGTGGATGTGGCGCTTCAGGACATGGTTTAGGGGATATGGTGGCACTGGATTAATGGTTGGACTTGATGATCTTGAAGGTCCTTTGCAACCTTAGTGATTCTGTGATTCTGTGATTCTGTGATACTTGAATACTCGGCTCAGAAGCCTGTGATTTCACCCCCACCTCTGAGCAGGACTTTTTTAAGAAGGGGGGGGAACCCACTTATTTTAGTCCAGAGTAATCAAAGTTTCTTGTCTCTGAAAAACAAAAGGACTTGGGCGGAACAATTTAATTCTGCTTGCAGCAGCCCAGCAAACAATGACAAAGCATTTCTACGAGGTGAGCGAAGCAGGATAACCTAACAGGTCACTGCCCTCCGAACTGTTGCTGCCTAAGTGATAAAGCAAACCAATCTGATCCATACAGGTTCTGACAAAGGTCTAGGTGGAAACAGTTGTGAAAGACAGGTGGAAAACAGTAAATACATTACACTTTTGTGAGCTAGAATTACAGAGATGTGCTTGCTTTGTGTCAGGCTGTGCAAACAGTGGAGGAGTTAAGGAAGTTAAAAATTTCCTTCCCGACATACTGGGGATGCAACGCCAGGACACAGGAGAGGTGACTGTGCCAAACAACACTTTCTTCTCCGAGCAGCTGAGTTAACAAGTAAAACAGGCACGTTTGCTACAGCAGAAGATTAAATGAGATGATATCTCAGTTCACTATGTGAAGCTAGTTAATTAGCAGATTCTTAAGAAAAGCTTAAGACTAGACTAGGCTAAGCTACCATTATTTTCCATGAAAATAGAAGTATTTGCATACTTTATTTATTTTCTCCGTTTGCATTTGTATCTCTTTTATGCAAATAAAAGTGCTGGGTCCGACCGTATTGTAACAGCAAATGATTACAGGGGGTCGCACAGTTCCACAGCGTTTGTCATAGAGGAGTCCACCCACATAGTCAACAGTGCAAGGCACAGAGAGGACCTATAGGAAAGGCAATATGCTGAGGAAGACAACAGCTGTGAGCTTTAAAAATAGACGGTAAAGCCAAGCTGAAGAGGAGGAAAGAGAGATGGTATCAGACCTAGCTTGGCAAGTTAGAGGATAGCTCTGTGAGGAAGACTTACAATGTGTGATACCACATTCAAAAAAGGAAGTTAGTGAAAAGTATGAACAAGGGAAAACCTGAATAAAGACTGAAAAAGGAAACACATGAGTGAAGATGCTACAGACTGGAAGGCAGCTGCATTACAACAGGCAGATACCAAAAATCAGGTATCAAAAACAGAGGAGGCATCAAAGATAAAACTTTCTCAGGAGGTAGCAATGGTACAGTGCACTCACTTTAATCCAGCAGAAAAAGGAGAGTAGGTTACCAATTCAGCATGCTGAATAAGCCAAAGTGCACAATTTTAGTTGGTATTTGGTTTGTCCCCTGTAAGAACAACCAAAATGACAGCAAGACATCCTGCTAAAGGATGTCCAAGATGGGTTTAATGGAGGAACAACCTTCAAACAGAACAAGCGGTGAAGTTTTATCTCCAAAGAAGTCTTGAAAATAGAGAAACCGTAACAATGGATTGGAAAAAAGGGGACCACTACTATACATTGTGACGGCCAAGCACTGTTCTCGTTCACAGCAGAAATCAAGGGGATGACATAACTGTAAACAAGGGTAGAGGAAGAAGTTGGGCAACCACAATGTCACCTCCAGGTGTCAAGTCCACTCTACTCTTCTCCACAAAGAGTGCTATGACACACCTGTTATTGTTACACCTGAGCAGTTCACATGTACATTATAAGGTCAAAACATTTGCAGGAAACACTGCAAAAACAAAAATATTTGGGACCTCATTACTCACACACTCACCACACATAAATGTAAACGCAACTTAATCACCATCAGTGTTTGTACTCCAGCACACAACCAGGACCACCGAAGTGGATCCCCTGTTATTCTATCTCATAAATATGCTGTATTCAGTCACTCTCCTATTAGCACCAAAAATGAGCAGCAATGATTTTAAGCACACTGTGTTAATTCACTTTGTCAAGTCCAGCCCAACTTTCCAAAAGCATAAACTTGGAAGTATAACTTTCCGAGCCCACCAATGGGCATGTGCCGTGTCCTGAGTGCCCAGTCCTGAAAGGAGCTGAGCAACTTCAACTTACATGAAAGTCAAACTAAACTGAAAACACATCCACTCACAAAATTCATCTAGCATGAGGATCTGGGGGGAAAAAAGCAGAACTTGAGGTTCTACCAAGGTAGAGTCCCACGGAAACAAAGAATACAATTTATAACACAAAAGCTGCAACCCAGGCTATCTTCTGAGATGTGTAAGTTTAGCCACTTATTGTGTAGCTTTAATTTTTCTCATTAATCCTTTTTACAGCAAAACACATGTTTATAATGCAGAGAACTAAAGTAGTGCGGAGATAAATTAACAAGTCAGGAAAAGGATTATCTTCTGAGTTATTTCCAATTTTCATACCTTTACACCCACAAAATGTCATAAATACTGCATATGCAAAATGCAATGGGTGAAGTAAACTGAATGCTATTTGAAGATTGTAGGATAATCTATTTCAAAGCACAAGCTAAGGACAAAAGAATGTCTTTAATAGCTATGTTATACAAAATGTATATAAGCATTTTGTCTTAACATTTTTACTTTTTCCTGTTCTAGTCATCATTTTCCTTGCCAGTTCCTCAGTGCTAGCTTGCTACTGTTTGCTTTTTTAAACATCCTTTTTGATCTTACAGTGAATTAGTAACTCTGAATTTATTATTCCCATTGACAAAATGATGGAAGGGTGGGAATAGATCCAGAGAGTAATTAAGACATTCTTACAGCTAAGAATGGCCCAAATTCTTTCTCCTACTACATACAGAAGTTTAAATATGCCTTGCCCAAGAGATGTATGTAGAGAATAAAAAACCCCCTGGTTTTTTATTAATAAAAAACTGTCTGGTATGACTAACTATAGAAGGGGGTTAATTTAAAACTGTTCATGTTGAAGAGTCAGTTAAACTGAGTAATTAGCTTATTTGAATTATGTTTCAGTTTTAAATTAAATTACGTATCTCTATTTGCATTTCTGTAATCATTGGGTTTTAATCTTCTATTTAACCTCTTCAACAGCACCCACAACTCCCCTCATCTCTTGTCCTTGATGGATATTAAAAATTTTGACTTGTTCCTTTGCGAAATGGATGTTGGGTTTGAGATAATAATCCACCGTCAAGTGACCATCCCAGAAGCAAAGCTGCCTAGATGCTGAAATGTAAACCTTGAAGTCACAGTATAAGCAACGTTCCTGGAGAGTTACTTTAAGACGCTGCCAGAGTTGCAGGATGGGCAGCAGGGAGTAGCAATGTCTTCAATTGAAAAAACAAAGATATAGCAGTGTGTATAAACCGTAGCCCAAACAATATGTTCTTTTAAGTCATTTAGCCTAAATGAGTCAGCTTCACAAGACTGAAAAAGCTCATTAAGATGCAGGCTTCATTTCTGAGTTTGTGTCAGCAGATACATCATCGTCCAGAGGAATTAGGTTTCAGAGTAACTCCATAGCAGGTTACTCTGCCCCAAACTCTGTGCTATCACACCTGCCTAGCTTTCTACCTCTGATTTAGAACTAAATCGGGTATTTCTAAATCATAACGTGGTAGTGCCAGCATTAGGTAAGGGAACTGTTGTAGGTTAACCCTAACTGGTCTCAGGGCACTGCACTGCCCTGAAAGTACAAGGGCAACTGGACTCTCCTGACAGCAGTTTGAGTTTTCTTTTTTCCTAGTCCTTCCTGTTAGGGTCAAGGAACATTCAGTGCTTCCAATACCAGGTCTTTAACTCAGATTGGAGGATTTTATGTTGGTATATATAATTGAAAAATACTAAGCAATATGGAGCCATAACAATAAGCCTTTTTCATGAGTTTTAACTGTTATAAGCCTCATCTTTGTATTTGCCAGCTTCTGCTGTGCTCCCACCTTACGCAAATTTTTACTGCACAGACATCTTTATTCTCTGCTTGCCAATATATATTATCATCTTAAAGCTACCAAGGCATTTTAGCTTCAATGTTCTCCAATTATTGCGTATCTAAAAATACCTTTAAAAATGGACCCTTTTCCCAAGGATTTGGTAGAGCTGAAAACACTCCTCCAGTAGTAGATGCTCAATTAAACTCTACATCCTAAGAGTGCTTTCTCATTTATGCACAACTGCTCTACAGCGCCAGATGTAAGCATAGGTTAATTTTCAGGCACTCATTACTTCAAGCTCATTATTTCTTTTTTCTTTCGGTTTTATAGACCCAGCGAGAGCACGGTTAATACTCTATCCAAGAGCTTTGGAGACTTAAGTTTTGACTCCAAAGTGGTACCAAGGCAGACAGCTGAAACACAAATTTCGCCATTGCTGTTGCGGCAATGTGCCTCAACCCCAGCAGGCAGAAATTACCTCCCTGGACCAGAGGGCTGCTCGGCTCCCATCTAACTCCAAATCTTTTTCCCCTCCGCAGCACACTCGGACGCAAGCCGCGGTCTCCCTTCAGGCAGTGGCTGTGACAAGGACCCTCATGCCCCAGACACCCCACTCCCAGCGCTGCCGCCTGCACGTCTACGGGACAAGGCCCCACGCTCTGACTCAGGCCACGCAGCATCTCCCCTTGCTCCTCTGAGGGAGACGATGCGTAAAGCCCCGCGCAGCCCCACAGCCATCTGCGTTGGCCTCAGAGTAAGTCTGGAGAAGAACCGAGACTCAGAGGTTGTGTTTGGGAACACGTAACGAATGCGCGCAGTCGGATCTGCGGTCACGCCAACGGAAGGCACCTTAAAGTTGTTTAGCGCGGTACTCCCGTACCCAGAAGACGCACCTGAGGGTGGCCGGCCGGCGGCAGGGAAGGGGGACCCGGCCCGGCTGCGCCCACCTCCGACCTGCTGGGTGCTTTACCGCGAAACCAAAGTAATTTTCATTGACCGCACCGCTGCCCCCGGAGCCCCGGTGCGAAGTGCTACCGCGCAGG
>NW_010515289.1:22038-24645 GCF_000687285.1 Phaethon lepturus | reverse complement strand
CCATCCGTACATTCTTGTGTCATCCTGTGCCATGCGCTCAGCCCAGCAGTCAGTAAGTGCCAGCTTTACGTGGGCAACTCCACGGAGGCAACGGTGGACTCGCCGTACACCGATCCCCTGCTCTTCAGGAAATCCCGGTATTTATACATCTGCAGAGGAGCGGGTTTCGACACACGTGACCAGCGAGTGCCGAAACCCGCCTCTGTTGCTGACTCTCAGCATAGGGAGCCTATGGCGTATGCGCCCGCTGGTCAGGCGCGCTGCACACACCATGGCCATCCCGTCTGTTGGTTCGTAAGCCCTGTACACAGGGCATATTATCAATCACGCTTAAGCCAATAGCAAGATGTTGCAAGGATTCCTACCTCCACGTCCTCCCCTAGTATTGTTCAACTTTCTTATCTCTGTGGGAAACCATTTGGTTTCTCTCACCCGGCCTGTTATCTACGTCTCACCCAGCTATCTGTTTTTCTCACTGTGCTAATTGCGGTGTTCTCACAGGCCAAAAGTCCATCTTTTAACCTCTCTGCTGTAGTTTTCTCACTGTCTACTTCTCACTCAGTGTCCAACTATGGACCAAAATTCCATCTTTTAAACACTCCGTATACAAGGTTGAATAATGTCTTTTCAGGACAGAATCTCTGAAACTCTCATCAAGAGGACTGTAATGCATTTACATCACTCATGAAAAGAGTGAATATTGAAAAAATTAAGATATGATTGGCCTATACGCTGATCATGCAGTGTACTGGAAAGAGATGGCAAACAACTTTTAAATATACCAAGAGTTCTTACATGGACAAATGAGCCAGAAGAGTATAGGTGGCCAATACAATCAATGCAATCAACGGTTTAGACATTCTTAGAATATTATTTTCTTTACAGCCCTTTAAAATGCAGTTCTAGAGAGAAATGGAAACAGAAAATAATAAGATTTACCATAAAGAAGTTTCTGACAACTTGAATGATGAATTCTGTCTCATGACAAACCAAATGTGTAAACAAACTAAAAGGAACTAATCATACCGAGGAGCTCACAGTCCAAAATACAGGGAAAAGCAGGGAAGAAAGGGGAAAAAAAGTGGGAATAGAATGGAAATGATTTATTCAGCATCATACAGCTGAAAAGACAACCAAAGTGTGCAGTGTTTTCTCTGGATACTGATACCTCCCAACAAAGAACATACCCAATGTACTATTCCTTTTATAATTTTCCCTTGTCTGTAAGATTAAAGCAGCTACAGTAAGATACCACCCTGATCAAATTGTCTGTGAAGGAGCCTTCTTAATACGATATAAAGTTACCCTCCCTTCAGTGAATTAAACTCTAAATCTTGTAAGTAAAAAGGAGGTACTTGGCCAAAATGTCTTTTCAGGTGATAATGTGATAAAAAAGTTTTTATGACAACATTTTTCAGTGTCAATTTTCAGCTTTTTGTTTTAAAGTTTTCAGTCTCCAAAAGACCAAGAGAAGTTTGCAGGGGGTTTCCGTTCAAATCCAGAACATTTTTGTCAAAAACTTCCACATCAGTACAATAACTGGAACAAGTTTTATTTCCCACAACCTGTCTTGAGGAGGGTTTTGGTTGGTTTGTTTTGTTTCAGTTTGTTTCTTTTTGTTTTTCTTGCTTCCTGCTTTTCTATATGGAAGGTGCATATGCAACAGACACAGCTTGCACTCTGGATTCCAGATAAAATCTGCTCAAGTAACAGCTAGAAAAAATAACGACTGTTCCTGTAAATGGAGCAAATCTGATCAGGAATCATTGCAAAAGAATTAATATGGATCTCTGCAATCTCATTTGCACGGTCAGTTTTCATTTGTACATCCATCCTTTAAGAAGTCACTGGGGAAATGAGTGCAGACACAACCACCTTGTAGTCAGAAAATTAAAGGTGATTAAGAATCTTCAATTAGACCCAGTTTAATTAGTGGACAGTGAGAAGTCACAGGCAGGCCAGTTCCAAGGTGTTTCCTTGAGTGCAGATGGTGAAATGCCAGATAGAATCAAAAGAGATTTTAATTACAAGAATGATGAGAAAAGTCAAGCAGCAAGGAAAAAAGCAGTTTTGTAAAGAAGACTACATCATAATACAAGCAACGCCGAGTGCTAAGAGGTCCCAGAGGGTTAGACATAATATTAATAAATGATAGAGCCAGTATGAGGCTGTGTTTTGGATTTGGGATTAAAATAATGTTGATAACATGCTGATGTTTTCAGTTGTTGCTGAGCAGTCAAGGACCGTTCAGCTTCCCATGCTCCTGTGAGAAGCCTGCAGCGAGGAGGCTGGGGGTGCACGGGGAGCTGGGGGGGGACACAGACAGGACAGTGACCCAGGCTGGCCAAAGGGATATTCCATACCATATGACGTCATGCTCGGTGTATAAAGCTGGGATGAAGAAGAAGGAAGGGGTTGGGGGGACGTTCGGAGTGATGGCGTCTGTCTTCCCAAGAAACCACTACGCGTGATGCAGCCCTGCTTCCCCGGAGATGGCTGAACCCCTGCCTGCCCGTGGGGAGTGGGGAATGGATTCCTTGTTGTGCTTTGCTTGTGTGCGTGGCTTTTTCTTTACCTGTTAAACTGTCTTTATCTCAACCCATGAGT
>NW_010515289.1:0-22007 GCF_000687285.1 Phaethon lepturus | reverse complement strand
CTTCGGAGTCTCCCCCCGTCCCACCCGGGGGGAGTGAGCGAGCAGCTGCGTGGGGCTGAGCTGCCGGCTGGGGTTAAACCATGACATTTTTTTAATATGATGTCTATGTATGTCAAACTTAAGATCTGTTAAAGAACAAATGAGCAGAGCCCACAGGCTGGCATACTGCTTGAATTTGCCTTACCATTTCCTCATGACAGCCATATGTACAGATACAGAAACATTTCTGTCTGAGCTCCTTTTTTTTTCTGTTTTTTTTCTTAGTTCATATAGCTCCTAAAACACTGAAGTTCTGAGATATCCCTGCATATAAATGCATAAATAATGTAATTTTTATTCTGAAGCTTAGCTTATCTACTACATGCATGCATACAGTTCATTACTGAAGTTGAAATAAAGTTTAAGTAGCGGGAATCAGCAGTATATTACTTTTAACCTGGCAGTCTGCAGGTACACACAATATTTTTGAGCTCTGGAAAGAGGAGGATGCCTTCACAGCTGGTTGTATGGTGTTCTAAACCTACAGGGTTAATACTGTTCTACAATACCTGTAGCCACAACAGTGTCTTCATTTATTCATTGTAAGTATTCTATAAAAAGTGGTTTTTGCAACACCTAGATCAACATAAGCAAAGAAATCTCCTAGCAAAGATTAATGAAGGAAAGAATATAAAAGAGTGCAAGACTTGACTAGACTGGCTTTCCACGTAAGTGTGCAAAAGCCTCAAACACTGTGTTCAGTTTTGGGCCCCTCACTACAAGAAGGACATTGAGTTGCTGGAGCGTGTCCAGAGATTGGGAAAATAATTTTAATATATCAGAGGAATAAGAACAAGGGAAGGCAAATGATTTAAGATCAAGGTCTCAATACTGGTCTGAAACAAAAATAAGTAGACATAGCCTGACATGAAACAGAGCAGTTGTTAGAGCCTGAAAAGCTTTCTGATATGGGTTTTATGACAGTAGTTTTATGACACATCTTAATAATTTTATGAAAGGTTTGTACAGCATGGTTACTGCAATATCAGGACACTGATCTTAATGGCTCAGATGTCCCTTCCAGTTCTATGGCCTTCACTTCTAGATAGTATGTCAGAGAGATTATGGAAAATACCAGTCTCATTACCGGTAATTTTGAGGACTTGTGCTCTTTCTCAGTTATAGAAGGATAGTGTTAATCTAGTGATTTACATGCAGAAGGTCATCCAGAGCTGAAGCATAATTTTAACTGAGGTTGTAACTAAGATATCTGCTTTATAACACTTTTCCTGTTCTTATTGAATGTGTTCCTTTATGCTTATTGATTTATATATTAATAAAGAAAAGTCTAACGTCAGTTTTATTTAGTGATACTCAAGATGTGTTTAGTGCTTTAACCCAAAATCAATTTATGGGAAAAAACACTGCAGAAGCAGAGGGGTTGAGGTGTCATGAGATCAAATGTGAATCAAATCAGTATAATTATGACTTTATACATTTGTAATTTTTTTGAACAAGGACTACTTCTGATACCAAAAACTGAGTGGACTCACAGATTAGATTGTCACTCCAGCCCCTAAGATTATTTTGCCCTCTACTGCTTCTCATCATATGCTGCTACTCTAAAATCATGGGGAAAGGCATGGTACTGAGGTGTACTTGCCCTAATGCAAGGGAGGTTCATTATGTCTGAGAAGGTCTAGGGTTCTGAAAATAAACAAAGAGGTATAGATATAAGAAGAAACAGAAGTAGACAGGATACAGGACTTTTCTCTTGAATTGCAATGACCACCTCTTTGTATTTTGTTTCACTTGAATTTGAATAACCTTAATGTTTGAGAGAATTTATAATAAGGGACATTGAGAAAGTGATTGTTCCTGGAAAAAATTGGCACTAAATCCTGGGAAATTTTGCTTTGGATCTGCATTTTGACATAGGAGGCATTTTTCTTATAAAAAATGAGATCTGCCTTCAAATAGAATAGAATAGAATAGCATAGCATAGCATAGCATAGCATAGCATAGCTATAGAATACATGTTGCTAGATTTATCCTCAAATTAGCCTTCAGACAGCTAGCTCTCTTCAGGCATAAACCACAATGAAAACGAATGGCTTATTTAAGATCACAGAACCTATCAACAACTCATCAAGTATCTGTTGTCCCAGAAATTACACAAATATTGAGGATAACCATATAGAGATGGTTACCTACATGAAGGAAATGAGTCTTTCCCATTGCCTTTTCCATAAACTAGGGATAAACAGACAATTATAATGTCAAACCATTTGCACAGATGAGCTAGTTCTGTCCTACAGTGAGAATATTTGACCCATTATGCAATATTAATAAAGGTCACCTGGTAACATTACAACATAAATACAATCTCCTTTATTACTAATAATAATAGCACAAAATCTGGAAAGAACACAGCATGACTCTCATACTCCAGTGTGTGTTTGTAGGCTTGGCAGTTAGAGCGATAAAAAACCTCATGTTTTTGCTTGTAGATGTATAAGACTAAGGAATAGGGCTGGCTGGAATTTTTCTTTAAAAACTCTTTCTGCTGGAAAAGGTGGTCTTGACTTCTTCCTGAAAAGAATGTTATTTGCAGAGAAACTTTCTGCTTTTTCTTTACAAAATTACTCCCAGACAGAACAATTCTGAACAAGAGGAGAAAATATTCTCCTATGAATATTATCCCAATGAATGCCACTTCACCTAGTTATGTCCCTACTGTGTAGTCATTTAGTCCAAAGTCCCCTTACTTTTCCTTACAAGCAATAAAGAGAAACAGAGGAATCACCTGACCAGTTACAGATGTCTACAATGAAATGAATCTCACTCTAAAAGTGCTTATTTCTGTCCTATTGGTATAAATAGTGTCTAGATGACTAGTTAAAAACGTAGCCATCTACACTGCAGATCTCTAAAATTAAGTTAAATTAATGCAGCCCTATCTGCATATGAACTTCAGTTCCTCTGACTTTTGTTGTCTTTCTATTATACAGCCAGGAAGATCTCCAGGACTTCATCTCGCCTAATGCATGACAGATGTTCAGCTCATATTTGATGCATTACCTCCTCCTATCAAAACTGCGAACTATGATGCATTATGTCAGGGAATTCATCCCAAAAAATGAAATTAGGGATGTGAAATGCCTGAACCATGGCTCCTGCAAGACACTGTAAATACCTAATTTGGAACTAAATAGGTTTGCTTGGAGTCAAAACATTCAGGGGGTTGAGCAGAAATTGTTTGATTCGTCATTGAAATTCCATGCTTCTGGAAGGTGTGTTTTTGGGTGGGTATTTTTGGTATTTTTTATTGTTTTCTGCCATGGGTTTGGGTTTGTTGTTTTTTTATCCAACTCTCTCAGCCAGGCAGTAGTGTTTTGAGCCCTTCCCCCTCTCTTCTGACTAGAGTCCAAATTTTTCAGAAACTATTTTCTCTAAGGAAAAAAATTCAGAGCACTCCAGCTGAGGTCCTGATGCATGTGTGATTTATTCACTCTGAACCAACCTCTCAAGGAACCAATCTCTTTCTTCTGGCTATGGAGGGAAACTGCAGAGCTTTGAGAGTTCCTAGGCACCTTGGTTAAGTAAAATAAATTGTATGAATATCCCACTACAAAACCTGTACACCATGGCCAAGATCTTCAGGCAGTAGTATAGTAGCTAGACTCCCACATGAAGCCATAGAGATTCGACCTCTGATCAAACACAAATATATAATAGAAGGAAATGGTGCTACAATGCACAATATATACGAACATTTCTTATGCCTAGTAAAACCCTTCCAATAAAGCATACTTGCAAGGTCTTCTATAGTAACCACCCGATCTGCATAGGCAAGCAAGCACGGGCTTGCAAGAAGCCTCAGCCCTAAGCGCACAGAATCACAGAATCACAGAATCATTAAGGTTGGAAAAGACCTTCAAGATCATCAAGCCCAACTGTTAACCCAACACCACCATACCCACTAAACCATGTCCCGAAGCACCACATCCACACATTTTTTGAACGCTTCCAATGATGGTGACTCCACCACCTCCCTGGGCAGCCTGTTCCGCATGTTGCAGCCAGGCAGGATGCAATGTTATATAGCACATACTGTGCACCCTTCTGGGCATAAAGCAGCCAAAAACTACATTTCTGGTAACCTGGATGTAACATATCTCCCTGTTGTCAACTGTTGTTGTTATTATATCAATCTCAGGTCCTAGGAGGACCTTCTGTCTTCCCACATGTGGGAATGCTTACATTGCTCCACACTCCTCCCCACAACTGGTAGCCCACAAGGCAAATACCACTGGTTGGATTTATACTTCTGTCTAGGAAAATGCCTGCTTTCCCTTTCCTTCCGGTGCTTTAGGCACAGAGTGAAACAACATCTATCAGTGACCCAGCATCCAAGTCTAGGAGTAGATGCTAGTTTTCCCAGCTTTGACTCTTCTCAGGGTGATAAAATTCCACTGCCTGAAGTATAACTTGGGATTTTTTCTGATTGGAGGCTCTAGTTTTTCTCTTCTGGAAGAAAAATGGAAAAAAGTCCTTAAACTTTTCAACACATGTTTTGTTATAGGACAAATATGAATTGTAAGTGTCTGAGTCTCCTGCTTGTACTGTATGCAGGTAGCTAATATGAAATTTCTGTGTCTGATTGAAATCTTTTCATAGTTTTAAACAGTATTTTCCAAGAAAAAAATGCTTATGGACTCCTACTCTGCATATATGAATCAGGTCCATGTTGTCTTTTTTGGTAGAAACTGCTGTTAAGAACTTTTGTGTTTTCTATCATTCCTACCATTATTTCTGAAAACAGTATCTTCTAAGCCTTGCATAGCCTGATGGACCCTCAGCCTCTCAATATGATCAGTCTCAGACGTGGACTTCCTCGCTTTCATGGGCAAGTGGGGACATGTAGTCTTTGCCACCTTCCCCTACTCCTCTACTGCTTCCTTCAGATTTTTTTACTCAGCACATTGTATATTTATGCATATGTAGAAACATCTACGTTTGTTATGGCTTTTAGATTCATTGACTTACTTTTATCCAGAGTTGATAGCGGTTTAGAACGAATCAAAGATAATGAAGTCATTGCAAGTTTTGTAAGGACAGATGCGTGAATAAGGAAGAGAAATTTTACAAATGCTCCCTGTACAAACCTGACTGAGGGAAAGACTTGAGCATCAGCTCATGTTATCGAACAGCAGATATCAAAATGAGTGAGAGCCCCTGTAAACGACCAACTGTGGGAAATACTCTCCAGTCAGGTCTAGCAACTGACCACCAGACACAAGTTGAGGAAAAAACAGACTTCATTAGTTACTATTCTTATGGAAAAAGAATTATTTCTCCTTTTTCTCTTTGCCAGTTTTTATGGATGCAAATGTCACTATTTGTGATCACTGACCTAAGAGTCTTTCTGGGACCTTCAGAGGAGACTGGCAATATTTGAAAATGTATGGCATTATTTTATTTCTTCTTCAAGCTAACTTGTTTTTTTACCTCTCTCTCTTTTCCTTTCCTCAGACAAATACAGTGAGCTCTTGTTGGTGCTTTTCATTGTTAGGAAAAAACGCTTAAAAACCCCTTAGAGGACAGTTTCATGGAGAGCCAAGCAGAGAATGAATCCTGGTAACATAAAGGTGAATTTGGAGTGAGTCACACATGAATATTTACTTGTTGGGGAGCATTTGTGTTTCTTTTCAACATTTCTCAGAAAAAAAAAGGCATAAAATAAAAAATTGTATGGCTTTTGTTTTGGCAATGCCTCCAGACACTGACATTTTTCATGCAGTTATTGAGTCTCAAAAGTCTTAAAACTTTTACTTCAAAGAAGCAGTCCCAGACTCAGCTGCAATGGTAAGGACCTGAAACACCAGAGTCCAGTGATGGATTCTGTTGGGCAGAGTCAGCATTTGTCCTCTGCTCACTGTGGAAATGGGATAGGACCATGGCTGCTCCTACCTCCTTGCCAGAAAGAAATTTTCAACACTACGCTGCCTATGCTCCTACTACACAGGGCATCCAACAGAAGGCCTCTTCCCATCTACCAAATAGCTTTTAACAACCTCATTTTACAATTCACAGGGAAAAAGAAAATAGTCCGAGGGACAGATACCGTGACATCCTTAAGAATAAGAACGCTCCCTTGTCACCACTTCTCTAACTTGTTTTTCTTTCCTCTCAGCTGAGCTCTGTTTGCCAAGTAGAAACAAATAGGAAAAAGTGTCTGATTTCATGGATGTGCTTGTAACTCTGAGTGTTGTAAAGCTATACCTAGGGCAGCCCAGAAGGCTAATTGATCTCTGGAGTTCCTTGATGGCAAACAAGGCATTGCTGTGGTCCTTCATGAGACAAGGGTGAACCAGGAATACATAGATTTGCTGCTTAGCAACAGGGCATGAATCTTTGTGAACAGGGATATTTGCAAATAAATTTAGAGGAACTGGAGATTGGCAATACCTACCCATTTAGCCAGTTCTCCCCCTGGGGCTGAAGAAACACTCCTGGTCATGCTTTTCCACATGTTTGACATGCCTCAGACCAATGAAGCCTCCATGCTTCTTCTCTGGAGGCAATCCACAGTCTTACCAAACTATCAGGCGAAAAAAAAGCATTTACATAATATTTTCCTATAATTTTTTTAAGCCTTCTGCCTGATATCTGCATTTGTATTCCAAAGTTAAAAGAAAGGAAGAAATGTCTGCATGACAGGGAGTATAAGCCCCACCATGAGCCACTTCTGAAAAATGTACCCCAAGCCTGCTTTCCACCTGCTGGGGTGTGAGCCATGGGCACACCGGGAAAATGGCTTTCCCCGTCAGGAAACCGAGCATGGAGCACTACCATGCAGAGCATAAAGCCAATACCAATGACACAACAAAAGGGCATTATTTAGTAAGAAACATCAAATGGTTCGTATACGAGTCTCACATTTAGGCAATGAAATAACTAGGCTTGGTTTTATTGGCTTGCTTTTTGGAAGAGACATGTAGTTGTTTTTCTCTGGGCTTTAATGAAGGAGTCATCAGCTGAGTCCAGCCTGGGAGTTTCTGCACTAGTCTGCAGCACTCAGTCTTTTCTGCTTCCTTTGACTCTTCCAGTGTAATGATTTACTACATCAAACAATCTTTGAGCCCATTTTTTCCCCCTTATATCTGTTCCTAGAGCTCAGCACTCACATTTGTTCTAGTTATCTAAGCCTCCTGCCCTTCCTCTGTACTTAGCTCTGTTTCTCACCACATTATCCAATTAGCACCTCACTAACTATGCTGTGGCTGCCTCTTTCCTCTGACCCAGCAGTATTTACACCAGCTCAGTTATTGGTACTCCCCTCATCCACTGAAGGTGATGGCAATTGTCTCTCACTTAAAGGAAAGCAAGTGCATAAAAGTATTTTGCTGAATCCAGATCTAAAATGCCCAGTAATAAAATAGCACTCGATGGTTATTATTGGTGCTGGACTGTTGAAGTATATAAATGATGATGAATATGAAATGACTTTTTGTTTTTTATACAGCAGTGAAGTAGCCCAGTTTACATAGTATGTCATACTGACCCTTCTCAAGATATGAAATTCTCAATGTATGAAATATTCTACTTTCCGGACTGTGGCAGTTGGATTGATGGGCTTCATACCATGAGTCTGAATGCCAGGATTTCTGTATTTCCATTCCAACAACAGTTTCCATGAGTTTGGTCACTGCTTTTTAAAAGAAGGCTCTGGTTAAGTGTTTTTTTTTTTTACTTTTGGGATGAAAATGCCCATTAGATTAAGGAGCCATGGGAAACTACTGAGAAACAAAGTTAGAGAATAAATATGGTGAACCTTTTATTTATAGTTCAAGGCAGACACAGATGGAGTGGTTTTAGCTCTGTAGCATATTGAATTACTTAAAGTATGGGGTTGTGATCTCATCCAACTTTTCAAAGTTAAATCAGGTCAGGAGAACTGGCCCCCGCCCCCCCAATACAAACATACACCTCCAGTGAAAAGTTAGAATTGACAATAAAAGTTGTTGTTCACTAAAATTTGCTTGCTTTTATTTGAATTAGTGTGGCTGGAGGAAGTAGTGCTTTCTGATTATTAGGGGTAAGGAGGAAAACTTTTACTTATATTTTCCTTCTCACGAAGCTATTTTAGAGAAAGGCTTTAAAAATTGTTGTCTGAATGATTCATATGGAAGAAAATATTTTTGAAAGATCAAGTACATTGGCCAGGGTTCAAATTTAATCTCCATTTAAGAATTATTTTAAACATGGATGATTAATATGTGTATATTGTAGAGCCCAAATGACTTGGGAATACATCTCCTAACATGTCAGTGGAATCTTTGCTCCCAAATCAATGAAGCTCTTTGAAAGTTTGCACATACACCAAAACTCCTCAGAACCCTCCAATCTATACATTTTTCATTAAACATATGGACACATGGGTTCTCACGGCCCAATATAGTAATGCTTCAACAGTAATGTAGTCTAGTTTCCTTGTCAAGAGCATAGTAACAAATTCATGGGGAGATTTAAGGGACAGATGGGTGGGCACATTGCTGTTGGAGAGAATGTATGACCTAGTATGTTCCTCATGTCTGACATTTATACCTCTAATGGCTGCCTTACTGAGGAAAACATATGTTGATGTACATGTTAGCTAGAGCAAACAGGGAAAACAAAATCCCTTGCAGTTGGTGTTTCAGAGGCATTACTTTAAATCAAGAATAAGAATACATAGAAGATATTTGTAAACGGACCACTACTTTAGGACTATGATCCACCTTCATTAGTAATCAATGGGACCTGATCTTTCACCATTCTTGTTAAAGGCAACACGATGTCATATGGGAAAGCTGAAGAATTATACCTCTGTGAAGCTGGTTGTGAATGAGGTCAGAACCAGTCCGCTAAACTACAGCCTCTCTATCCTTGTGACTTCAATCTGAATTGACTTTCATCTTGACTTTAAAATGGAGACTGCAAAACAGACCATAAGCATAGAGAAAAAAATTACAAAGTAATCAAGCAGTCACATCACATCTCTCCACATTTTTTTTTTTTTAATGTTTGACTTTTGGTGTGAATTCCAATTCACAGGTCTCTGTCAGCCACTAATTTTCATAAATACAAATGTTACTGAAAACTCAACTAGAGTCTTAAAATCACTTATTATTCATAACTTAAGAAAGCACAGGTTCTTATGTATAGACCACATTCAAAGAACTTTGCTCACAAAAAGAACCTGGAAGGCTAGCTGTCACATACAAAACTCGTAAAAATACGAGTGGAATTCGATGCTATTCTAATATCTTAGAGGGTAAATTATTAATGTTCAGTGTTAAAGAAAAAAACGCGTCTTCTAGGTTAAATACACCGCCTTGCTTGAATGACATTCATATACCCTCGCTTTGAAAGTATGAGGAGGAAAAAGTCAATATCTTTAGAATGTGAAATGTGGAATGCTAACAGCAATATAGTATCAAGATATGGGCTTTAAGTTCCTACATACCATCTATTCTCAGGCAATAATATTTCCATATTGCTGCCAGGCAAGTTAACAAATATCAAAACATCAGTACAGAGCTCATTTGAATATATACACTGTATGTTATATACATGCACATACATACATAAACAGACACATACGTGTGAGATATTTATATACAAATTAAATAAATATAGCATACATGTATGCACATATGTATGTATATGTGTATATATAGTTATATGTATTAATCCCTGATCTTCTGGAATGTTTCTAACAGATCATTAATATTATGCATACACGTATCTATACACACAAACACATGAAGTGGACGTGCTATATAGAACAGTTTTTCTCTTCCCCTTAAGGCAGATGTGATTTCCAGGTGCTTTACCACCTAAAATGACTGCTGTTGCTCTGGGCTCTGTCCTCTGCTTGCTGCATCTTTGCAGAAAATTACCATCTCTGACCTAGGGAAGGTGTCAGGGCTCCTTTAGGCATTATATACTTGACAAATAGTGTAAAATTTGCTTCTATAAACATACGTTGATTAGTTGTTGAAGGAGGAGAAATTCCTAGCTGGGAGGATTTAATGTTTTCCTTTTTTTTTTTTATTTAATATGTGTGGTTCCACTGGTAGCTACTACCTAAACATTATGTCTAGGGTTTTCAAGGCGGCTGAAAGGATGGAAGAGTCTAGTTTGAATGGAAGGGAGAAAGATCTACAATACAGAAAAAAAGAGAATGGATACTATGAAATGATTAAAGTAAGGACAATTCAAACAATGAAATATTTTAAACTGGAGATTACCTACTTGCCACATTGTTTTCAAAAACGTTAGTCTTTTTGCTTTATACTAAAAGGGTATTAGCACAGCCCGTGGAATAAACAATTAGGAAATAATTGTAAAAAGAGGCAATTCCTAATTTCTTCGTCAAACTTTTTTTAAAAATTTTTTCCCTGAATGTTGTTTTCCAGAGAGCCTGTTCCCTGGGAATGCACCGGCACCTTGGTAGCTGCAAGGCTATCCATATGGACAGCACTCTGTTAACTTCTGTGTATCTGTATGTGGCCTCAGGGCTCTGTGCACATGAAAGGCATGAAAGGCATGTGCAGACATAATGAATTCATTGGAAATAGAAGTGATCACTGTTGCTTTTCACCTACGCTTTTTATATTAGTCTCTGAATTTTGGGAAACAATAAACTCTGGATTTTATGGGATTTGTAATAATTTTATATGAGCCCTACTTCCAGCTACCTACAGCTTCAAGGGTTTGTCTTATTCTTTTTTCAGTGTTTTGACCATGGTTTGTTGCTATACAATCTTTCAAGTCTACCTTAGCCTTGAATATTCCTATTGAAACAAAATAAGCCATGAATGACAATTAAACAATCATTTTTTGTCTTTTCTCGGGTTTCCACTGTAGACTAACCTACACCTAGGTTGGCATTAAACAGCACTAGCCACTTTTAATCCACCTTTTTTAATTATTAATTTATTTTAGGCTCATATATATTTCCTAACACTGTCACCTGAAGATTGATTTACCCCTAATGTTAGTGAAAAATCAGGAGTGGAGGTACCTTGTTATTTTGCTTCCTATGTAAATTCCAGACCATACTTACTAAGGAGATTTGAGAAAAGCCAGTTGATTTAAGATTGGATGGTGTTTATCTTCTTAAATATTTTTAAATTGTCCAATATAACAACTATAAAAGTTAAGATTTTCAACACCAATGTTGTCTTTGGGTGCCCTGTTTTCACTGTTTTGGAAGAGTTTTTATTTCCAGGGCAGGTGCTGTGTCTGGAACATCATGTTTCAAAAACTCCTCTAAAATTAGGTGCCCAAAAGAAATAAATATTAAAAAGAAAACCTGGACCAAATGATTTGGCCTTTTGACGTGTTTGTTTTTTTCATTTAAAAAAATGAGAACAAATAGGGTTTTTTTAACTTGTCTCATAATTTGTTTGCAGTGAGAAATGCAATGTCCTTTGAAGGAAGATTGTAGGGGCTTGCTGTTCTCACTGGTTTGTTAAATATTCTATGGAGAGCTTTCCATATCACAGCATAATATGCGTCACACTTGGTTTTGTTCTAGAGTAGGAGGATATTTGTTCCTTTTCATAAAAAGTGCCTATCTTGCAGGAAAAAAGAAGGTTTTTTTTTAATACAGGGTTTGCTTATTTTGTAAAAAGATATTGATTCAATGAATGTTTAGATTTGCTTGGTGCTTTTTTTTTTTCCCCAAATCACTAGTGATTTATTTACTGTTTAATATGACTTGTAAGTATTGTCAGATTTTTAAAGATTTGGCAAAAATCCCAGAACTCCTAGAATCCTTTCTGAACCCAAGTTAACATGCAATAAAACCCATTCTCAGATTTTTTTCTCCTTTATTCCTTTTTTTACTTTTTTTTCTTCTTTTTTTTAAGGTGTAACAATAAAGTTTTAACACTAACCAGAACAACAATGATCCGTGACGTGATTAGCCTGGCACTGAGCCTGGGTGAGTCTACACCACTGAGAGGCAGCATTAACCGCCCTGACCATGGTGCCATGCTGACAATATTCACATGAATTTTAAGTCAATTCTTGAGTTCAGGCAGCAATAACAGCACTAATTGGGAATGGATTTTCCTGGAGATGCCAGTCAGCTGAGAGGGAATTCAGGACTTCCACACTTCACGTGTCTTCTGGGCAGGTTGGAGGACCATGAGATCCGTATCTTATCACTGTGCTCTGTGCAGGCGTACTCCTATCCATGTAGCACGTGCCGAAGGAGTTGTAAGCATCTCTTACGCCACCCGCAGTATCCTCATTCTTTATGATAATCCTCCTTGCATCATCCCCAGGTGCCCAAAATGCTTCTGCACAGGTCTTTCCTATCTATGGAATTATCCGTTTCACTCTTTCTAACACTTATATGCACCTCCAGAGCCGTTAGAAAATGACAGTCTTTAGCTTATGACAACTCTATCTAAAGTCACTATTTCGGATACCCATAAAAGCACACACCTTAGAAGCAGAGATTTTGCTCCCAGGACTAGTCCTGTTGGGCTGCCCGTTTTTGTGTATTGCCTGCTTGATTAAATGATTGTGGGTTTGGAGCTTTCTTAGGCGCTTCCTAAGAAGAAGAAATAAAGAAATGCCCAGAATGTCCAGGTCTGATGCAAGGTAAGAGCTGAAGTGTTTGCTTGCAGCTAAGTTGGATAGAGAATCAAATTAAATTAGCCGTACTGGACATCTCTGAACACAGAACTTTTCCTGTTGGATTTCCAAAACTGTTTTTCAGGGACCAAATTCTTCTCCCTGACAGAAAATTCTCATTAATGTCAATGTAGACCTGAACTAAGATAATATTTAGTGATTTTACTGAGATAATATGACAATATTTAAGAATAATACGTTAAGTAACACATAATAAAGAGATGGGGGGGCATTTTATTAAGTGTATTTTTTTCATTATTACTGCATTTTGCAAGCTCTCCTACAGTGTGTCTGTCTTGTATTGCTTGTTCATGAAGGCTGCAAACACAACGGACTTGAGGCTGTTTGTTCTGTCCAGTAGTCTGTAAATAACAATAGCCAAAAAGAAACTCTTCCTTTAACTCAGAAAATATTCCCTGCAGACATGTTGCTACTCTGGAGGAGTCTCTGCAGATTTTTCACATCTGTCCTACTGTTTATCTTTATGGCCTGCAGCCACACCAACTTGAGCTGTGATCTTATCACACCTCACAAATAAAGCAGGATACAGTCAGTCCTAGGATGAATGATCTCCAGAACCAATCCAGTGCTGCCATACCCTGATGCTGATTACTTATTATGTTATTTTTCTCCACCAGCCCATTCTGAGGTCAATACCCCACTGTGGGGTCTAGAAAAGGATCTTTCAATATAGAGAGAGTAGAGCTTGACCAGCCAAAGCAATTTTAAACCTACAGCTTTGCTTAAAAACCTCTGCAAGACAAGATGACAGTTCACTTTTCCAGGAGAAGGTTGGAGCACATTCCAGCAGAATCACCTGTCAAGTTTGCGTGGTCAAATTCATGTGAAAACATTGCAATTTAAAATGTTGTCTTACCACGATATCGTTACTAAAAATGAATTGACCTGAAGACATGAAGATAGAAGATGGACAGCTGCCACTTTGGTTCATACCAAAGTTTGTTGTTAGTGGCGGGCTGCTTCGCATTTTGGTGATTTGTGTCTGCTAGAACAGAATGTAGGAGATCTGGGTTCAAATTCCATGTGTGACCTTGGGCATACCTCTTTCTTCTCAGAAGCTCATTTTCTCCCATGAAAAGTACAGATACTGTACTTACAAGATATTTCTTGCATTTGTCATATCCAATCTGACTGTAAGTTCTGTTTTCTGGAGTGAGTCAGTACACCACCTTGCTCTGTGGGTCCATCTTCACAGCTGGGATCAGTAGTACTCCTATAACCCCTGGAATAATAATAGTTCTCATTAAGGACTCTGTCAAAAATGTGCTTTATCATGGCTAAATAAATCCTCTTTCAGATTATTAATTAAAATGAAATCCAGTTGCCTTTACCTATGGACCATGACATTTGCAGTAGGAATGTTAAGGGCAGAGAAATGTAAACCAGTTATCTTGGAAGTTTGCTGTTTGAAGGCTTGAAGCTGCATTCGGTCTCTCCCCTCCCCTTATGCACTATTTCAGGCCCATTGCTTATTGACTGATAGACTTATTGATGAATTATACAGCAGTGATCCAGCCCAGGGAGGTCAGGAAGGTGCAATTACTAGCAGAGCAGCCTTGGGTGTGCTTCTGAACTACTCCTCCCTGCACAGCTCTTTCAGTATGCATATCACATCTCCCTGCTTGTAGCAGGCTGATGAGTGTGTGCAGTTAGTGCAGGCACACACATACTTCTGCGCTTTCCCTGAAAGTGGAGCATTAGCAACTGCAGTCAAAAAGCACCCTTGCTTCTTCAGCTCTGATCCTAGCAGCAACTGTCTCATTCTGTCTGGAGGAACTAGGAGACAGCACTGGAGGCAAGTTTAAAAAGGACCTAGTGACACCCTGCTGTCACATCTGGTTTCATGAATCTACCTGCTAGTAGTCCATTTACAATTACTTTCCTAGTCCCATCAGTAGTGCACGTTCTTGAGAACTGGCCGGCTGGGAAGGAAGGAGCACAGCGCTGAAGGTATGTTGCCGTCTTCTTTACCGTACCTCTTGTGCTGAATGTTTCTGTCTGTGCATCTCACTTGCAGACATTCCTGGGCTATGCAGTTTTCCACTGCGAGCTGCTGAAGCAGGGCTTTAGCAAATCATAACAATAGAAATAAATGGACAGATTCTTTTTTTTTTTTTACCCCTGTGCAGATTGTTTGTTAAGAGGTAAAATTATATGACTAGATTAAACTTTCAGGGATGATGACAACTCTGACTGCATTTCGTATTGCAAGCAAACAGACTGCTCTTATTTCTAGCAGGGCAAAATTTCCATTCAGCAGCTGTTTAACTGTGGACATGGAACATTGCTTTCCAATTGATGTGTTTATTAAATATGGTCTGTGCATGCACTGCCAGCTGAAATTTGCATACATGTTTTGAAATTTGAAAAAAGACTCTTTCATTAACTTTCAAAATGCTCTGGACTGCAGCACACTTCTTCAGAAAAGAAGAGTGAGCCAGGCTTTTCATTTCACTTAAGTTCTTTTACTGGCATGCATTCATCTGGTAAAAATTCCTTGCCAAATCCAAGAAGTTTGCTGCTATTGCATTTCCATAAATGTAACAGCTGTGAAGAGAATGAATATTCATAGTGTTTGGATTTTGGGTCCAAAGATTTTTATGATAATTCTGACATTTCAAGGGGATGGGATCTTAGATCAAAGAATTCTGCAGGCTGAGATATTGTGATAAGCAACGTGTAAGTGTTTCCTCAAATAAACGTAATACAGATAAGCATGTACTGCAGTAAATAGCTGACTGTAGCTCTTATTTACTTGCAGCCAACTTGATCTGTTGCTTATACTTGTGGATTCTGTTGCTAGCAGGTCATCAGCAATGAAAACGAAGTACAGTTCGGATACTGCTCTCTCATGGGATGTTATTTCCCTAATGCTGTACAGTTCCTTCTGAGCTTATCCAAGACATTGCTAATGTTATGATGATTACATTTTAACTTGGTACATCCTGTATTTGCACTGACTGAAAACTTATTTTGGGACGTCGTTAGGGACAAAGAAGCCCACTGCAAGCTCAGTGTACTTTAAGGGTGGAAAGTGATTTGACTAATCTCCCCCCAGGAAAATTCCCCTATTTGTAATCTATCAAAATTGTGCCAGCAGCAGAGATGGTCCTCCCCTGCAGGTAGAAGTAGAATGGTCTTGAAAATACAGAGGCAGCATACGTGCGTGTGCATGTGTCTCTAGAGATAATTCATCTAAAAAACTTAAATAATCCTAGCTGCCTGTAGATCTCAATGACTTCTGTATTACTAAAAAATATCCTATCAATGGGTCATAATGCAAATCTCCATATCTACACAGCAGAATAAAACATCCAGACGGGAATCGTGTCGTATAAAAACACCTCAGAAGCCCTCCCAAGGCTGGCTGTGATTATTTCTTTAAAAATCCTCCCAGTACCTGGGAAGCGCCGGGAGCTGTGGAGTACCTGCCTCTCAAAAGTGTGACAAGTGGAGCTATTCGGGCGTGCTTAAAGTGAATTTAAGCTTCCTAATGTCCAGGGGCACCTCTTTGGGAAGCCCGTCCTCACTCGGGCTGGACCGTGCTGCTCAGGGGTGGCAAGGTCAGCCCAGCCGGTGAGCTGTGCCTCCCGGCTGCTCCAGCCCTTAGCCCCGCTCCAGCCCTTAGCCCGCGGTGGCTGCCACTCCGTGCCTCCTCCTCGGGCGACGGGGAAAAACTGTGGGTCCCTTTCATCTGTCTTTATTTTTAGTGACAGCTGAACCAGCCTGGTGCTTAGGTGCAAAACTTTATGTTGTTTGTGGTTTTTTCCCCACCCTGTAGTCACGGCGTGCTGTGACTCGTGGTACGCAGGGACTGCAGGCATAAAATACGTTTAAATACATATGAGAAAAAGCCTATTTGATGGTTCAGATTCTGTTTCCAGGGAGAGGGAATCAGACTACCCTCCTGAAATCAGTAGGAAGTTGTTTACATGAACAGAAGTTGTTTACATGGGTGCAGGCTGGTGTAAAATCTCACTTTCCCTTGGTTCTGTTTGAATTTCTGTGACCTGAGGAGCTGGCTTTGTTCCTTTAAAGCTTGGTTTTATTCCAGGAAAAGTAGCCAAAATGGAGAATTTGTCTTTTCACTCATTAGGAATGAAAACCTGCCTGTGTAGAGTGACAACTGCAGGTATCTGAGAACAAATACCTTTTATCTTTCCCCTCACCAAAACCTATGAGAAAAAAAACAAACTACCAAAAATCACCCTCCCAAACCTCTCAGTTTAATCCTCTCTAAGACATATAACGCGTCCTCTTCTGCTTTAATGTGTGTCAGGCTCCTTCCCAACCTCCACCACCGCGCCAGAGGAGGCAAGAGGTAATTCATTTTGCCCTCTTGGCCACCTCACCCGTGCGCGTCTTCAAAGCAGATTTGCCGATCATATAAAATGCGATCGCTGATGCATTTCTCTTCTGCCTTGCTGGTCAAAGCCGGCACCCGGATCCTCAGAGACGTTGTGTTAAGTTACAGTCTCTCAGCCCCAGCACTGTGCTTACCAAGCCAACCGGCCCTCTAGTGTTTTGAGGTATTTTATGCAAAGAGGTCCCTTTAGCCGTTGCTTGTCTTTACCAGAGGTGAAGAGGGGGATTTGAAACAGCTCACAAAAGCTTAGTGGAGTTCTTAAAATCTGGGATGATTGGCAAAGGTGACGCAACATCCACCTTTCTGCCTGGAAAAAGGGAGAGCCTGTTTTTATGTACTTTGGAGGGTGCCAACACCTGTACGATCACCACTGCTCCATGGCCGTCAGTCTACCAGTCAGGCTGACTGACACACAAAGAGCTGCAGAGCTGTTGTAGAAGACAGTTATCTGTTTACACACTTTAACGGGGATTTCTGAAGGCATCTTGTATCACACACATGCTGCAACACTGGAGTACTGCACAGGTTTTTCAGCTCTCCCACGAATGGTAGCTGAAAATGAAGACGAAGGGAAGAAATGCCATGAAGCTTCAATATTGTAGCAAACTAGGATCCAGATGGCAAGCCTCTTTACAGCAACATGCTGGATTAACTTTAAGACTCCCCTGACTACTACTCACCTGTTTAATTTGTCTTTCCTTAATGCTATTTCATTGTGATGCTTTTTTTTGCAAGGTAATGCCATAAAAATATGTGGTTTCAGGCATAGTCTGCTACCAGGAAAACTTTCCTCCATCTCTGTTAACCCCTTCAGAGCCAATTAACTGATTGCATGATCAGTAGCATCAATTTGATTTCTAAGTGGAGCAGGGAATATTCCACATGCATTCACAGTGCCATGCAAAGCATGAAACTGAGATGATTTACATACAAAGGAAGAGAATTAACCTGTTGGAGGGAGAACGGGTATTCACTGTTCTGGGCTATATTGTTAGTGAGAAAATATTTTGGGTAATGCAGCTGCAATAATGGCTGAAATTCTGTGCAGGGAAGTTTTAAACCCCAGCTCAGTGTTGTCCACATGCAAACCTTTCATGAGGCTGCATATCAGGTAGTTGTGTTTCTCCCTGTAACTTGCAGATCCAGTCCTATCTTCTCATAAGCTTCCATTGGTGCTTGAATTTGTTCTTCCATCCTTGTGCAGCCACAGCAAGGATCATCACTGTCCTCATCTTCTTCAAAAAGCTGGTTGGTGAGACACCCAGTGGTGACAGTAAGCACCTGTGAGCGGGCCAGGAGGACCTCCTGGGGGCCTTCCTGCAAACTGAGGGGATAAATAACAGTGCCATCCAGTGAGCTTAATAATTTATCAGGAACTTTCACCTCCTCCCTACCCCAGATAGCAGTCGTGCTGCCATCCGTCCGCAGTGAGCGCCCCTCCCAGTCTGTACTCATCCTTGCTATACCTCTGTGAGATGGAGACATGGAGACTTGTATTCATGGGAAATACAACTACTGCAGAGTCTACGGAAACACTGCCGCAGCTGCTAGCAGTATTAAGTTCATATCACATCCCGAGACTAACCACAGCGCTGTCCTTTAGCAAGTAAAGGTCTGCTCCTTTCTCTGCAGAAGCCTTGTCAGAAAGTCAACCTTGGACAACACAACGCTTACGACCCGCATTTTGCTCTCAAATTCTGTCACTACCTGACACAGATTGCATGCAAGTTATTGAAAAGATATATTATTTAGCAGAACATCTCAAATTCTGTCACTACCTGACACAGATTGAATGCAAGTTATTAAAAAGATATATTATTTAACAGAACGTCTTTTGATCATTTTGGCCTAGATTATACCACTGTGCAAGTGGGTTTATATGGGAATGAACAGCAAATCCCATTCCTCTTCTTTATCTCACGTGATGGGTATATATAAAACCTGCTGAAATGGGAACTAAAAAAACACATCCAAATCCCAGACTGTGACATAGTTCATCTGCCACCTAGCACTGCCTAAGCTGGTGGCTAAACTCATTAGGTCTCCCTGCTTAGCCTGAAAGTTCCTTTGGGCAACCTTTATGATAGTGTAACTTCTAACCAGAAGCCAAATGTGGGATTCAGCTCCAGATTAATTGTAAAAATAAACATATGTCTAGTCAGATGAATAGTTTTCTAAGCTCTTCTGAATGTATTGACCAGATTGTTACTGCCTAGAACAAGAGCTCAGTCTTCTAGAGCAAGGTAGACATAGGGAGGATATAATGCAGCACCTATGGGAGATGTGGGTTCTTCTGTGGTGGAAGAGGGCACTGAGCGCATCCTGCAGCATCTTAGATAACATCAAATTCTACATTAAGCAATAGAAAAGAGCCCTAATGTTTGACCACATAAAAATGAAGAGAGTAGCTGCTGCCACAAGCTGCTTCTCACAAAGATCCGTCCCTTCTCTATGAGCCATGAAGGCCAGCTTAGGCTGAATACACCTTCCTTTGGACCCTAAATAAATATACTGCTTATAAAACAATAACAACCCCATATGTCATAATAATGTGAAATTCTGTCTCCTGTCAGCTGATAATTTGACACTGGGATGGTGAGTATTTTCCTCTTTGTCTCCTGTGCTCTGGACTATCAGCCCGTGCAAACCAATAATTAACTGTAGTGGATGTTGCTGGGGGTGAGGAGGAGTAATTCATTGTGGTGAAATACTGTTTTTTGCTGTAAAGTTACTAAGCAGAGCAACGGTGGTGTGAATAATGCATGAGGTGATTTCTTTTCAGGAAGGTTACTAGCAAATGTTTCCACTAGTTGGACGTTTGGACTTGGCAAGAGAGTGGTATTTACACTGTTTTGGTGACACAGAAAACAGTTCGGGAACAATGATGTGATTCTCTGATATTCTAAGATTCTGGAGAAATGTCAGTATCCAATTAAATAAAAGGAATTAAATAAATAATGAGAGAATGTGAAATTAATCTAGTTTCAGATGCACGGGTAAGTTATCGCATAAATTTAAAAGACCTAATATAAAATGTCATTCAATTTTATTTTGCAGGATGAATGTTGCTATGGTTTCTCTAAATCCAGGTGACAAAAAATAATTTCTAAATGCTTTCAATTAAATACTTGAACTTACTATTTATAAATGAGGTTATAATGCTGACTATTTTTCTCTTTAATAAAGCCCAAATCCTGGTGTCTGTAAAAGGTGATGGAAGACATAGCTGGGAATATCAAAGATGAATAAAGAAAGCTCTATAATGATTTTTTCATTGTACTAGATTTTTCCAAACAAAATCGCTTGTCTCAGAAAGCCATCAAGTTCTCACAAGTTGAGGAACATAAATCATAGCAGAATAGGCAGCCTCCTGTTTCATTCACTGAGCTCCATACGCTTATCTGCCTCATGCTCCCGCATCCCAGGCTCCCAAAACGCTTCAGTCAACATTCCTTCTGAATTATGATACGTCATGTTAATCAGCCTCTACAGTGTCCCAAAAATGTATGTAAATTAGACTTTTGATGAACCAGAGTATTTTGACAGGATTTTTGTGTAAATCACACATGCAAACATGCACACACACGCACAGACACAGACAACCTGTTTGGAGACGAGGATATTTTTGGAGCTCATTTCTGTTTGAAGTAGGTTGTGGCCAGCATGCTGATGCTGCTTGTGAGCAGGAACACATATGTGGCAGTATGCCAGGTCCCATGGCAAGAAGCAACTTGAGTTTAATTCTATTCTTGGCGGGGAAAAGTGTACCAAGGGGAAGAAACCTAAGAGTTTCCTCTTTGTCCTCCTTTCCCCTCATTCCCTTTTCTGGTACCTTGTTGGTTCTCTGGGTTGTTTGGTGTCAGTAGTAATGTCAACATTTTTAAGGTTATGATAGGAAAACACTATCATGTTAGGGTAGATTAATTTTTTTTTGCTTAATCTGCTCTTTTATCAGAAACAGAATTCAAAATCAAAAGAATGTATTTGAATTTGCAGTAAAATTTAAGTCAATTTATTGACTTTCACATTGCTTATCAACCAACCAGCTCCACTGAATGCATAGAAAGCTGTATAGGAGGCATGTTAGGATGAGTCTTGCTAGCACCACCTGGCTGCAAATCTTTCTGGTTTTGTTCTCTTCTTCTCAACTGTTTTGTTGTATTATTTCATGTTCCACCTTGTCCTTCAGGTTTGTGTTCAAACTGCTTACAAGGGATGTCTGTCTCATCTGTCCCCCTTGCTGAAATGGGTAAGACTGAGAGAGCAAATCAAGAATGATGTAGGCAGGGCTTTCTGTCTCCCTCGGGTACAAAAACTTAGGGCAACCCTTAGTCTGTAGCTGTCCAGGCAAGGACCGTCAGTTGCTATATATTTGTACACTGCAGCCCTGGCTGACATGCTCTGAGGTATGTCCATGAATTCACTCCACCTTCTACATCTTAGGCCACATAGGAGGAAAAACTGGTTCTATGACTCTGTTTTTGTATACTTAAAGTCCTTTCTGACATATCTCATCATGAAGTTGCACACCCCTGAGAAGACATCATACCTCACCAAGAAAGGGCCGGACCATGTCTGCTTCCCTGTTCCAGTGATACTGTAGCCTGAAGACTTTATTGTTCTAGCTTCTTCACAGATCATCACCTTTCACTTTTATAAAAGTTACCAGGTTTTCATGAGGCTGATATGGGCTACCTATATGGTATCAGCTGGGGCTTAAAAAACTGCTCCAATATTACACAGTATGTTTTATGCAACCTGTATCTGCAGTGTGAATACACAGTTTTTAATATATGTTATGCACAAACTAAAAAAAAAAACTATAACTCCATTGTCTCTGTATAGATATTTGTCGTCGTTCAGCCCCAGCCGGCACCTAAGCCCCACGCAGCCGCTCGCTCACTCCCCCCCCGTGGGCAGGGGGGGGAATCCGAAGGACAAA
>NW_010515288.1:0-2263 GCF_000687285.1 Phaethon lepturus | reverse complement strand
CCCCTCGCTACAAGAAGGACATTGATGTGCTAGAGCATGTCCAAAGAAAGACAACGAAGATGGTGAGGGGTCTGGAGCACAAACCTTACGAGGAGTGTCTGAGGGAACTGGGGTTATTTAGTCTGGAGAAGAGGAGGCTGAGGGGAGACCTTATCGCTCTCTACAACTATCTGAAAGGGGGTTGTGGCGACGAGGGTGTTGGCCTCTTCTCCCAAGTAACTAGTGACAGGATGAGAGGAAACAGCCTCAAGTTGCTCCAGGGGAGGTTTAGATTAGATATTAGGAAAAATTTCTTCACCGAGAGGGGGGTCAGGCATTGGAACAGGCTGCCCAGGGAGGTGGTGGAGTCACCATCTCTGGAAGTGTTCAAAAAACGTGTGGATGTGGCGCTTCAGGACATGGTTTAGGGGACACGGTGGCACTGGATTAATGGTTGGACTTGATGGTCTTGAAGGTCCTTTCTAACCTTAATGATTCTGTGATTCTGTGAATTTGTTCGATACAGTTCCTCAGTTTCTGGGAAAATTACTTCCTGTCTCTAAGAAAGAAAATAAAGCCCTGCATCTATGGGCATTTTGTCTTCATGTTAGTAGGTTTATATATCTTGCATAGTTTGCAGCTCCAGATTTTCTCAGATTTACAGAATTTGTGGTCTTACACTGTGACATTATCAGGTTGCACTTCTGTTGTTAAATTTGTCAAAAAAAAGAGTCTAACTGCATAGAGCTGATAGAGGTATAACAGCTATTATTGCTCTAACTTATCTGTTGATCTTTCATACACCATTCTTTTCAATTAGATTCTTATTTAATGTTCTGATCACTATGATCTTTCTCTCCAAGAACATGTTAATGAAATGAATTACAAAAATATCTTATCTTCTTTAAAAGCGTGAAGAACAAACTACAGACGATTTTCTTTTTCCAGTATGAGGAGCAAACACTTAATTTAGTCTCTTCTTTGCATAAAATGCCTTACGATCAGGCAGTATTACTGGGAACTTACATGTTCAAAGCCTGATAGACAAAAAAAGAACTATTAACAAACAAAACTCAACCAGTATTGACATATTCAGTATTGTTGTCACTATATACTGTTACAGTTCTTGTCTTTATATTTTTATTCAATATGCATGGTTTTCATGGAAACTGCATTTCTATTATGTTTGTAATATATTGCAATATTACGCATTTTTAAGTGTAATTTTCCTGCTTACATGTATTAAATATCTAAACCTTAATTTTAGGCTGGTTCTTCAAAAGGAAGAAGTGTCGGGAAAACCTGCATGCTAACAGAGGGAAAATAATGAGATGAAACTATTTTATCAAGGCCTTTGGACATAGAGCATTCCGCAAGGCTGAATGTTTGCATAGCTGAACCCTCCCCGAGGGTAGCACAGGTAGCACAGGTAGTGTTTTCATCAATCCCTTCAGTGACAGGAAGGAACGCTGAAAGGAACAGAAAGCACAACTTGGTCAACACATGGCTCGGGCTGGTGCTGTCAGCAGAATTTTGGGGTTTTTAACCATGGGGCGCTTTACAAAGCACTGGGCCTCCTGGCAGCAGATGGAGTACAACTGTCTCCAAGGGACAAAAAGAGTCTTGCTTATGACCCGTCTTGGGCTTAGCGACCATGACATGAGAGAATTCTTGATTCTGAGTGAAGTAAGGAGAGGGGTCAGCAAAACTGCTATCATGGACTTCCGGAAGGCAGAGTTCAGCCTGTTCAGGTCACTGGTTGAGAGAGTCTCTTGGGAGACAGTCCTGAAGGACAAAGGGGTCCAGGAAGGCTGGACAGTCTTCAAGAAGGAAATCTTAAAGGCGCAGGAGCAGGCGGTCCCCATGTGCCGTAAGAAGAGCTGGCGGGGAAGGCGACCGTCCTGGCTGAACAGGGAGATTTTGCTGGGACTCAGGGAAAAGAGGAGAGTTTATCACCTCTGGAAGAAGGGGCAGGCAACTCACGAAGAGTACAAGGATCTCGTTAGGTCAAGCAGGGACAAAATTAGAAAGGCAAAAGCCCAGCTAGAGCTCAATCTGGCCACAGTCATAAAGGATAATAAAAAATTCTTCTACAAACATATTAACAACAAAAAGAGAGGCAAGGAGAATCTCCATCCCCTACCGGATATGGCGGGGAACATTGTCACCAAGGATGAGGACAAGGCTGAGGTACTTAATGCCACCTTTGCCTCAGTCTTTAATAGCTGGTCCAGGTATCTGCAGGGTATTCAATCCCCTGAGCTGGAAGATGGGGATGGAGAGC
>NW_010515287.1:3759-12842 GCF_000687285.1 Phaethon lepturus | reverse complement strand
TTTCCAACCTTAATGTTTCTGTGATTCTGTATCCTCTTGAGTTACCTACTACTTTGTTAGAAGCTTTTAAAGTGGGTCTGGTATACATTGGTTGGTTCTAATGTAGTTTATAAAGGCCTATGACAAATCCAATACCTGACTTCTGAAAATTATACTGCGTTGCAAGAAAATACAAGTGTAGGAGTATTTGTCATATTTTTGAAAGTATATTGGAAGCAGAGTTGCGTAAGTCTCAGTGGTATTTACCTCCACTGCCCTAGACTGTGCGCGTTTGTTGTTTAATGAAATCTTATAGTTAAATGCAAACACTGTTTAGAAACCTATTTGTGCTCCTGCCAATCTCCCTCAGGCTTGTTGTCCGGGATCAAGTGTTTTTTGCTGTTCGGCAGGAGTATGTGCTTCTTGGAGATCAGCTGCTGTTCTGCTGTTCCTGCAACCCAGAGACAAGGTTGCCATCATCCCACCAGTTAGTGGAGAATGAATATGTCCAAGCTCTGTTAGGTAGGTATCACTTCTTGCTTAGTTTCCTATGGAGTGTTATCCTGTGCTAAAATATCCCATGAGTTCTGTATAATCTTCCTATATTTTGTTTGTTTGTTTGTTTGTTTAGGTTCAGAGATGTGATTGCAATTCTTTCCCTCCGCCCCCAGTACTCTTTTGAGAGAGCATAATTTGTGTTTCCTGCTGGAGAGAACCATTGTGCTGACCAAAACCTATAAGCTGGTGCACCAATAAATGATTAATGCATATGTAGTAAATGGTAGAAAATTGCCAGAGAGGTCAGGCATTGTTTTGAATTTGGGTTTTAGGTCTTGTTATTCTTCAGTAGTTGTTTCTGTCTATCCAGCTTGCCTAAATAAGATAATAATGAAAAACCTCCTGCCACAGAAAAGATGATACAGAAAAAGAATTGGCTGTTGCTTAAAAAAAAAAAAAGTTGTTGCTGTCAAAGGAACAGGTGTCCTTAGAATAGTTTCATTTCTTTACATGCTTTCAAGTGCCAGTGCATGTATTTACTGCAGCTTGTTCCATTGCTGCTGCTGAAAGTACTTCTTTTCCTCCTCATTCTTAGATGAACTGATAACTGGTTTCTACTCAGAGAAATTAGAAATGTCTCCTGTGTCACTGAAACAGACCAATAGTATGAGGACCTGAATGTCCTGGAGAGCATATTAAACTTTAGGATTAGAACCCTAATCTGTGTTTATCAGAAATCTCTGTTTTAAACTGTGTTTGATTTCAGATAAGATAGGGAGGGGCTGACAATTTTACCACAGATTTACTAGCATGTTGGTTGATTGTACTGTTAAACTGGGGCCTCACACTAGTTCTAGTTTCATCCTACTGGACCAGACTTTCCTACCAGGAAGGAACCCATATGCATTAAAAAACAGGTCATCACTTGGTATTTGCAGTTAATATTCTCTCAGCAAGTCTGTTGAGAAGTGAATTTGCCATGGAGATTGGTCTCTTGGGGTAAGTAGATGGTGCATGTTTTCTGAATAAATTGGGGCATCAGTACTGAATAAAAGGCATTTGGCAAATGCTAGTATCACCAAAAATGATTGGTTTCAGCCTTTCTAGTGAGCTATGGGTGTAAGCGAAGATGTGCCAAAAGATTTTATCCAGCTCAAGTCTGAAAAGCTCTCTGTAGATGAAGTGTCAGAGCTGGTCATTTCACCATACCATGGGGCAGTGTCTCTGTTCATCGGTGAGTTTAATGTTCCTGAGCTGGATCTCTGGGTGTGTTAATAGTCTAATAAATAGAACCTAGATTGTCCACACCCTAAACTCACGCTTCTCAAATAAATAAATTCTTGGACTGAACCCAGGATGTTTAGAAAACACATTTTGAATTATTTAGAACAAGACCATGGTGGCTCTTAAACAGTTGCATTGGGACAAAGTGGTGAGAAGCTTCCCTGCTGATGTGGCTATCCTAGGGCTGAACAGCAGCTCTGGAGTACAGGACTGCTTGGGAGCTATTCTCCCATCCCCTTGGACACAGCTTATTCAAAGTGGGAAGTGGGATGCTGTGGCTATGCAAACCACAGGTCCATACCTGTATGAAAGCTGATGCAAATCAGATCTTGGTTGAAAGCAAAGTACTATTTTACCTATGGGCTGGTGAAGGTCAAGGCTGATGGCTCTGTCCTGTTGTTTAATGTACATGGTACAGATCTTGAAACCCCTTTGTGCTCAAACCTTAGTGCCACTGAGCTCCTAAATACTGAGCACTTAAACATTGCATGGGCAAATGCAATAATAGCACCTTAGCAGTTACCACAGAAGATGTCTCAGCCTTGGGCATTACAGATTGCAGACTTGTGTAATCTGTAGACTAAATTCTTCCTTGTATATTATAGATTTCTCTTGTTCAAAGAATCTCTTTATGCAGCCATGATTGTGGGAGGTCATTTATGTTTGCACAGTGCTGACCTTGGCCGTAGTGGGAGATCCTGGGTTTTACTCAGTATTTATTGGTGCTTCTGGTTGATAACTTATTTGTGTTTAGGTACTACAATAAATAATTTCAAAGGGAAAAAAGTGATTAATTTTTAGAGTGTGAAGTATATACTTCAATGGCAGAGGCCAAAATAAAGAAAATCTGCAGAGATGTTAGAAATAGCCATCAGTCAAACATATTGCAGTGCACCATAGACTTGGGTATGTATGGCCAGACCACATCCTTCTGCAAGTGGAATATTAATCCTTGTCTGGTGCATGGTTGTGCTTACATAGTTGCAGGATGTGCAGGAGTCTATATAAACTGTAATGCAGTAAAGCTGGCTGCAGGATCAAGCTCTCACTGCACAGCTAAGTTTCAGAAATAGTCTTTTTCAAAATGTGTGTTTTGGCAGTGTTTGCTGGAATCCATATTTAGACTGCAGGAACCTTGATGCTGGTGTGATGGTTTGAAGGTGTGGAGAAGGGATTGAGATCTCGTTGCTGGGAAGGGGGTGCTGTTAGTTTTTTGTCTTTTTTTTTTTTAAGACATGAAGTTGGCACCACTTTGGGTTTTTTTCTTTCTTCCATTGAGGTGCCACAGAATGTTGATTTCTTATTGTCACATTTAAGTTAAATTATGCCATAGGGAACCTGAAAGCTTGGACTATGGGGAGGAGGGGAGGCATGGTAATTGCTAGCCATGCTTGTAGGAGAATCTCCTGTTGTTCTTGGAGTCTTGGATAAGCATTTTCTGGTGGGTTTAAAACATGGAATACTAGTGTCTGACATCCTCTTGACCCTTCACTGTTCATCAGATTTCTCACCGAAACTAGCAGGATTTGCAGAGTGTGTTGCAAATGCTTGTTTCCTTTTCTCTCAGCAGAAGGAACTTAGGAGGTGATTAAAAAGGGTAATTTTAGCCTCTGAGGGGTAGTTTCCTTAGATTTCTTCTACAGTCAACAGAGAGCAATTCTCTCAAGGGCAACTCAAAGCATTTAAGCTTAGATTTTTCTCCTCTGAGCTGTTTGCCAGAGGGGAGCCTTACTATAGAGGGAGGGTTGGGAGGCAGCTTTTGGGAATGCTACCTTTGTAAGGAGCAAAACAAAACCTTGTGCTACTTCTGTTAACCAAGTTTGGAAAAAAACAACACATCAAACATGAAAAACTTCATAATTTCAAATCAGAATTTGTCAAAATTTAAGTTTCATTGCAAAATCTGCATAGTTTGAGGCACTTAATTTCTTCTTTCACAAATTCTTGTGCAAACTGACATGACTTCTCAGGTTTTCAGATAAGAACTGGCCGTTCCTGACTTTTTTCATTATTAAGCCAGCTTCCAGTGAGTTTCCTATGCATTGTTGCAAGTTAGCATTTTTCTCCTTAATTCCATAGACTTTATTTAAAAAAAAAACCAACCAAAAAAACCTATGGCTGGTGGATTTATTCTAAAGCATGGAATTCTCACATCTGGTACTGATTTTGATTGTGGTTTTCTTTCTTTTAAAAAGTGTATAATCTTTTGGACGTGGCTTGACACTTGCTCAGTATGAGTTAGGAGAGCATGTGGCCAGAATACTGATGTGACATGGCCACAACTTTTGGGTGCTCTGTTAATGTAATGTTAAGCATTAGCTAAAGCTGCTGTTGTTCCTCTTCTCTCCCTAGTGTGTTTCCAATAACTGAAGCAAGTGTAATTATTGTAGTCTCCTCTCCACACAGAGCAGGATCCCTTGAAGCTGTAATGTACTGCATCGACACCTTAAAAGCGTCCTTCACAATGTGGAAAAAGGTATGTTTGGGACAAATTCAGTTCTAGGCTTGTGCCAGTCTTAGATGGCTGGGCTGGAGGCTGCTACTGCTCTTAAGGGAAGGAGATGAAGCATTATGGACAGCAGTTGCTCCTGATCGGATGCCAATGGCTAGTACCAGTGAGTTTCCTCTAATGCAGCCAGGCCCATCTGTGGCAGGTAGGGCACCTGGGAGGTCCTCCCTTGCCTGTACCATCCATCTCCTTTTCTTCTTAATTCCATCCTGGGATCAAAGTGAAGGAGCCCTGAGCTCTCCTCTTTTGGGTGGCAAAAATTCAGTTCTGCACAGGCTTGTGAAAGAGCCTTGAGTCAGCTCCACTTTGGACAGCGTTGCAGTTTGCAAGTAAAAGTGGCATTTCTTGTCTTTTGTTTTCCCCTCATCCCCATGGCCTTGAGAAAGCACAAAGCATTAAGCAACAGCACACAATGCAGGGATGTGCAGAGGTCCCAAAGCTAGTATGAGCACACAACAATGTGTGGAGAGACCAGCCCATGTCTAGGGTCTCATTGCATAACAACAATGTTGCATGTAAGTAATGAGCATTACCTCTGCCTTCTCTCCCAGGCAAAACTTGGCGTGTGGTAACAGTGATGTTCTCTGTATTGCTCCACTTTTCTGATTATTCCTTCAGGAGACTGGAGTTCTGTGGTCTCAGAAAGAATAATCAGGGGCTCAGAGCCCTGCTGGATTTGCTGCTTAGGACCGGACTGCTGATGAGTAGTCCAGTCTGTCCTGAAGATGTAATACTTACTGTATTTTGGGTATTGTTGTAATTTTTATTTTTTTAATATCGACATTTTATATACACTTAAATAATCCCATTCCTAAATATGATGGTACAGTAGGTTAATATAGCAACATGTTAAAAAGGCCAGTGTTTCAGACACGAGTGCTGTATACTCTACAGCTTTTACATAATTTCTTCTAGATCTCTTTCCTGAAGTGACTTCAGCATAGATGGCCCCTTCTAAATTTAATAGGGTTCAGCCCAAGGTTCAGGATCTGCCTATATGTAAGTCAGTATGTTCTAAGGATGCTGTCCTCTCTTCTGTTTGCCAGCTAAGTGCTGTGTAGTCCTGTTGTATTCAGTAAATAACAGCAGGATGGCTGTTGAGTTATTTGGCCTGGCTTGTGGCTGTATGTAGCAGACTCCCACAGTATTTCCCATTCTTTGTTTATAGTTCCAGAAGATTTATGAGGATTAATATTCTTGGAAAGAAAACAAGGAATGCTTTTGGGCAAATTCAGAAAAATAACTGTGCTTTTTTTAAAATAAAGTCTTACTGTTCCTAATGAGCATGATGGTTTAGCTTTGAATTGTTTTTACAGAGAATCTATATGTCTTTAAGAAGTTATAATAGACATTTCAATCTGAACAATTTAATTAGGACTGAATGAAATGAATGAGTAATAAGTAGGGTTTTTAAGTGTTCTTGACTCTCCTTTGAAATCATCTCTATGCTTTTTAATATGGAGTCAGCTTTAAAAACAATCTTCACTAAAATTCTTGGTTGTAAGGCATTTAGTCCTCTGTGATATGTACAGCTTTAATGCCTTTATATTGGTAATCTGTGTTCACTGTCTGCATGGGAGGTCACAACAGGACAATTGGATTTTATTTTTTTTAATCTTAAAATCCTGAGTTTAATTTTATATAAATGCAGAATTAGTTTGCAAGCTTTATGCTATTTTGACATTCTTGTAATATGAAAGCTACTTGAAGTAGATTAAACATTTTGGTACAGACAGAGAAGAAAATATAAACTATACCCCAGAGTTATTCACTTTTTATTAGTGGTTACTTTCCAGTAACACAGATTCAAAGTTAGATCTAATACTCTACCAGCAGCAAACTTGGATTAGCAATAACACACAAACCTGTAACTACTTAATGATGTCTAGACATGATTAATATTAAAGGAGCTATTTTGGCTGTGTAATTGTATGGTGCTGCAGGGGAAAAAAAAGCCAGCTATTATTACAAAAAAGCAACTATAAGAATAAGTTTAATTAGTTTTACAAGCTTGACTTTAGACAGGTTAGGGTTCAAAGTCATCAAAATGGATTAGTTTTTGCAAAGGCAAGTGCATCCATTGAACTTTTTGCAGTTTATATATGTTTTTATATTTGCATTTATGATTTTAGTTCAGTTTTTATCTTTTTACTGTTTTGAAACCTGCTCATCCGAATAAGATAATTTTATTTATATTATTGTTCTGTGCTATGATAATGTTTATATGCTAAAAGTTCAAAGTCCCATTGTGTATGGCGTTTTTATCTAGTGCTCATTATCAGTGTAGATAGACGAGATATATATAAAGGAAGGGAAATGAGGCAAAGAGAAGTAAAATGATTTGTTCAAGCTTATATATCATTACATCACACAACACTTAAGCCTCAGCTGTATAATCCATTTCATTGTGTCTGCAGTAAAAAAATCTACAAACAGCTGCTAGCTGCACAAAATAAAACCAGAAAATTAGGCAATGATTTTTTTTTTTCTCCCCAGTGATCTCAATCAGTTTTAATACTTAGTGATGTTTACTGTATCTGACTTGTGGTTTAACCCAGCAGGTAGCTAAAACAACCAAGCAGCCATTCACACACACACACCCCGCAGCGGGATGCGTGAGAGAATCGGAAAAGAAAAAGGGTAGAACTCCTGGGTTGAGATAAAGATAGTTTAATAGGACAGGGGGGAAAAGAAAGAATGATAATGATAAAAGAAAATACAAAACAAGTGATGCACAGCACAATTGCTCACTACCCGCTGACCGATGCCCGGTTAGTTCCCGAGCTATGGCGTCTCCCCAGCCAACTCCCCCAGTGTATATATTGAGCATGACGTTGTATGGTATGGAATATCCCTTTGGCCAGCCTGGGTCAGCTGTCCTGGCTGTGTCCCCTCCCAGCTTCCCAAGCACACCCTGCCTTCTCACTGGCAGGCCAGAGCACGGAAAGCTGAACAGTCCTTGACTGCTTAGCAACAACTGAAAACCTTGGTATATTATCAACGTTTTTCCATCCCAAATCCAAAACACAGCACTATGCCAGCTATCAGGAAGAAAATTAACTCTATCCCAGCCGAAACCAGGACACTGGCTTAAGTAAAATCCAGTGAAACACACAACTTCAAGCAGAAGCATGGTTAAACTGTGCTTGTTAGCTTACTGATGCACTTTCCTCAATGGAAGTGAGCAAGTCCTTGCTCTGCAGGACAGCAGCTTCTCCTTGTGTGCATACACATACACAGCTTCCAAAGAAGCTTTTCAGAGAAAAGCCCTCTACTATTTGAATGTCATTTTTACTGGGAATTTTACAGAATCCTGAGTACAGATCACTTCCCCTGTCAAATAATTCTTTTTGTTTTGAGAAGGAAAAAAAAGAAAACTAATATGCAAACTGTTTCCCATTTTTGGTGTTCATTTTTCCATGTTCATGTTTGTTGTTACCATGCAACTAATTAGTGTATTAATTTCACAAAAATAAATGCCTGATTTGTGGTGGATGGTTTAGGAATGAAGTAAAACCTATGCAATGCTTGCATACTGGTGCTGTGCTTTGATACAGGAAACTAGTGGTATTTAGAACAGTTAAATTGTATTTGCCCTATGATCAGGGGCAATTCCTGTGGATTTACTGTGTTGCACTAATGCCTCTCTAGTGCTGCAGTCTCCTGGAAGACTTCTCCAGGGTGACCTTAAGTGCACCTTCTCCATCAGCAATGCAGCTGGGAAGGATGGTGAAGAGAAAGAATAATGGTGTACTTCCCCACAGTGACCAGGAACAATGAATGGAAGAGATGATGTACTGAGTCACAACTGAGTGTTACAATGTGTGTACGCTGCCATGGTCAAAACAATGAAATGTCATTTTGTGCCCCTAGCTGTGCATGAGGCGAGTACTGCTTTGTTCTGGAACAATGATATATCAGTATTGTGTAACTTTGAGTTCTTCAGCTGGCATCTAAAAGTGAAATGGAAAAGCCCCTAGGAGGGATGATGTGCATAATTAGAGGTAAAAATATATCTCACTGAAATTTAAGTCCATACTCCAAGCTCCAGCTTCCCTCTGTAGGGCTACCTCTGTTAGGGAGATATTAGAGAGCAAATTACTCTGTTCTAAGATAGCTGCCTAAGGCTCTATCTAGAAGTGCTTCCAAATTTCCAGGCCAGGGGATAAATCCCAGCTGCGTCTGACTGCATGTCAAGGAACGATGTGGCTGTACATGTCCTGGTTTCTACACACACAGGACTAGGCTGCTGAATGAGGACTACCTTGTGTTCTAGTGAGGTCCGTGAGTGGGATGATAGGCAGCTGCAGATCAATATACAATGCAGTCCTAGCTTTCTGGCATGAGTCCAGCTGTTTCTCTGCCTTGGCTATTAACCTTGGGAGGTTAATCCCACCCCTCTGTGGCTCTTCCAGCTGTGTCACAATGTGCTGCAGAGGTGGTGGCTCCAGGTACAGACAGATGTTCCCAGGAACAGATGCTGCAGACCAGAGGGTAAACATGTGACTTGAGTAGAGATCTGCCAGATGAGTGGTGTTTGTGGGAGGGAAGTGCATGTCTTGAGAGCAAGAATTTGTCTTTCTGAAAAGATGTCTTTGTCTTGGCTGGCAGTATTTTGAATACACAGATCCCTTTGTCCGGCAGAATGTCCATATATCAGCATTTCTTAAGAGTTTTCTGGCTCAAAATCTTTCATTTGTTCTGTTCTCAAGAGAAGCTCAGCCTGATGCATACTATGAAAACAGTAACTGATGGAAGATTGCCATGAAATAAACTGGCGGGGGGGGGGGGGTGAAAAGGTGCCTACACAGGA
>NW_010515287.1:0-3725 GCF_000687285.1 Phaethon lepturus | reverse complement strand
GAGTAGTGCCCCCCAGCCTGCTCGGCTTGCCCAGGTGCTGGCTTCGGCTATCACTCACGAAACTGCTACAGTTGCACTCAGGAATGAAGCTTTTACACTGCTCAACTTTAAACTAGATTTTTTGGCTTGTCTCTCAGCTCACTTTTCCCGTAGCTGTTCAGGGAATTTGTAGTTTTATAGACTAACACATTAATTTGCTCCATCAAAAACATTAGAACTCAACTTTTCTGAGGCTGTGAAAATTATGTACACTTTATTACTTTTAAAGGCAATAAAAAGTTGAGGCAATTAGCTATGAATTTTGATATGCATTTTCATACTTTCATTTTCTTTAGTCTTTAATATGCAAACTTTTGTTGCACCTCAGTTTTGGATATAAAGAGTAATACACACAAGTTGGGATATAAGGAATCTATCTTTCAATTCTGCAGAACACTGAGACTTGGTGAAAGATGGAGTTTTGTGCCTTAAGATTAGGGTCATCTGATTCTGTATTATAGAAGTGTTAAAGTTGGTAGCCTGAAACTTTATGTACCACTGTTAAAATATGGAGGAGTTGAAAGGGAGGGGAAAAAAAAATAGAGGAAGCTCCATGAAAGTGGCTAGTTTTCAGGTGGCAGTTACTGCCATGACTGTCTTCCTATTCACAGCCAAGTTCCTCCCATACCATGTTCCTTCTGAAATGTTGCATTTGGTTTTCCAACGCATGGTGGGGAATAGTCAGAGCTGATGTCAGGAGGTGCTACTGCCAACCAATTCTGTACATAGTATAAATTGCAGGGCATGGGGCTGGCAGAATATGGTGTAATTTTAAATGCCAGTGAAGATAACCTCATGTTTATGGGAAGGCCTGACCATGGTGGTAAGGTTTTAACACCAACATAGCTGCACTCCAAATAGATATTTTGCACTATGCGAGCTGACTTATACTACAATATAGCTTACTGGTAGTGTTCTACTCATAACTATAATCTACAAGATTTTAAGTGCAGCTTCTTGGTATACCTAGCAGAGTCATCCCCTTAAGGCTTTCACTGTGTGCTACTGGAACAAAGACATATTTGGCCCCATTTTATATAGTGCTTTTTTCAGTAGCATGACTTCTCTTTAGGGTGCTATTTAAAAATAAATGCCATGTTCAGCAGTATTCTTGTTTTTGTTGTAGTAATGCTGTTAGGCCCTCAGGTAGGCACCACAGAGATACAGTCCCTGTTCCCATAGAGCTTACATGCTAGCTTTCAGAAGTCAGTTTATAATCAAACTCTCTTGTACATCCCAAATCTATACATAGGCCCATATGAAACAAACTCTGAGTTTGGACTTTATTCTAGTACTTCAGGAAATCAGCAGCTAGATTCAAGACCAGAATCATATATAACTTGAGTTTTCTTAAGGTATTCCTGACTTCTCTTGCTGCAAGCACAAACAGAAGCACATGCCTGAAGCTCAGCACTTCAGAATATTATTTCACCTGTAACACGCTGTTTTAAAAAACTAAAACAAACAAAAAAAACCTTATGCATAATACAAAATATACATATTTCCAGCATTATTTGCAGCTGTGCCAACTAAAAGTGCAATGAAGTCACCCATTACAAAAACTGAATTAGCCATTTAAGTATTAATTGTAAAAGAAAAATAAAACCAGTAACTTGAAATAGTTTGGATACAAAACCCATTGCTATGCCTTCCATTTATTTTGGGAAAAGTATTATGTCCAGGCTGGGAGGAAAATCCTGTTGTCTGGGACAAAATGAAACCCAGTGAAGACTAATGAATTGAATCATTGCTGCCTAATTGATAAACTGTTAAATCCCCCAAGAAGATGGATGTCAGATATTGACCTGTACCTCTGTCGTGGTTTAGCCCCAGCCGGCAACGAAGCACCACACAGCCGCTCACTCACTCCCCCTCCCACAGTGGGACAGGGGAGAGAATTAGGAAAAAAACCTCGTGGGTTGAGATAAACACGGTTTAATAGGACAGAAAGAAAGAAAGAAGGAAATAACAATGATAATACCAACAAAGGCATGTACAAGAACAAGTGATGCCCAATACAGCAATTGCTCACCACACGGTGATCGACAGCCCGTCCCCGAGCAGCGATTTCCGCCCCCTGGCCAACTCCAGTTTATGTATTGGGCATGACGTCGTATGGTAGGGAATATCTCTTTGGCCAGCCTGGGTCAGCTGTCCCGGCTGTGTCCCCTCCCAGCTCCCCATGCATCCCCAGCCTCCTTGCTGGCAAGCCAGCACAAGAAGCTGGACTGTCCTTGACTGCTCAGCAACAACCCAAAACATCAGCACATTATCAACAGTTTCTCATCCCAAATCCAAAACACAGTCTCACACTAGCTTCTGTGAAGAAAACCAGCTCTATCCTGGCTGAAACCAGGACAACCTCCCACCTAAGGTGGAAGAAGGAAATCTGGTTGAATGCCTAAATTTCTTTGCAAGCAGCACCAGAAATGAAAGATGCTGCCATCTGCTCTGTTGTGAAATTCTCCCTCTGGCCTGGAGTGCATGACCCTAGTTATGTAAGAGCTTCCCACATGTAGGGTGTAGAGCTTGTTTTCTTCCTCACAAGTTTATACAAGAATTGAGACAGACAAATTTTTATCTTTATTGTCAGAGCATTTGCCCTCAAGGTTCATAATTACAAGTCAGGAGCTTATTCATTAGATTTATGCAATTACTACCTTCTTTTTTACTTTTTAAATAATTGTTTTTGTCACATACTCAGCTGATGGCAACAATCTTGTTTGACAATCGAGATTAGAATCTAGATTGTTTTTCATAATGTTAAAAAAATCCCACCCCAAAACATAACATTTCATAGATACAAAATAAAGCCCAGTGTAACAGTATTGGTAGTGCTTCTCAAGATGAAATTTGAAAAGCAGTCATAACACTGCAGAGAACATGCTGTAAGTGGTAACAAAAAAAATATTTTCTTCTCGGAGAGAAGGTTACAAAGGTTTGCTGGTGCAAATCATTTCTCTAAAACAATAAGGATCTAGTCAATGAAAAAATGAGTTTTCTTCTCCCAGTCTGGAAGCAGTATTCACTACACATTCATCATCAACTTAATAGAAAATGTCCTTTACACATATGGTAATTGTCAACTGAATTACAAACTGATGCTGTTCCACAATAATCTGAAATAAATTGTTTCACTCTGCAGTGGATCAGGAGAAGGGTTGCTGGCACAATATGTTACTGTAAACTCTGGACCTGCCAATTCTAAGGGCTAAGTTTGTTTGAAAGGCAAAAAATTATAAGAAAAGACATCATAAATCATTTTTGAAAAAAATAAACTGTCCTGCAGCTACTCTTATAATAGAGTAGAATCTGTAAAATATTTTCATCTATTAAAAAAGACACTTTCATTAGAAATGTTTAAATATTTTTAAGCTTTAAGGCACTCCAGCTGAAGAACCAACTGGATCACAACTACTGTTGGTGGCTCAGTTCTCTCTTTATCCACATAAATCATCATCTTCAGTCTTTGTCCTTTGTGAGTTCTGTAATTTCATCGATATCTTCTAGATCTTGTGTCATTTTCCCATACTGTCTCTTGAAGAAGCCAAATTGTGAGAAGTATTAAAATAACACCACATCACAGTCAGTCATCAAGAGTTACGTTTCTCAGTTAAGCTTAATAGTGTGATGGTAGAAATGCACATGTGCATGCACATGAGAGAAGGGGTTAAGGGAGTCTTAGC
>NW_010515286.1:0-11140 GCF_000687285.1 Phaethon lepturus | reverse complement strand
GTGGAAAAGGACCTGGGGGTGCTGATTGACAACCAGGTGAACATGAGCCGGCAGTGTGTCCAGGTGGCCAAGAAGGCCAACAGCGTCCTGGCCTGTATCAGAAATAGTGTGGCCAGCAGGAGTAGGGAAGTGATTGTGCCCCTGTACTCGGCACTGGTGAGGCCGCACCTCAAATCCTGTGTTCAGTTTTGGGCCCCTCGCCACAAGGACGGCGCTGAGGTGCTGGAGCGTGTCCAGAGGAGGTCAACAAAGCTGGTGAGGGGTCTGGAGCACAAGTTTTATGAGGAGCAGCTGAGGGAACTGGGGTTGTTCAGTCTGGAGAAGAGGAGGCTGAGAGGAGACCTTATCGCTCTCTACAACTACCTGAAAGGGGCTTGTGGCGACGAGGGTGTTGGCCTCTTCTCCCAAGTAACTAGTGATAGGACAAGAGGAAATGGCCTCAAGTTGCATCACAGGGCAGGTTTAGATTGGATATTAGGAAAAATTTCTTCACCGAGGGAGGGGTCAAACATTGGAACAGCCTGCCCAGGGAAGTCATGGAGTCATCACTGGAAATATTCAAAAAACGAGTGACATGGCACTTTGGGACATGGTTTAGTGGGCATGGTTGTGTTGGGTTGATGGTGTGACCTGATGATCTTAGAGATATTTTCCAACCTTAATGATTCTGTGATTCTGTGATTTATACTCCTTGGCCTCTAATCCTGAGATTAGAGAGTGCCCTGATCTTCGTCACAACAAACTTTCTAAATCATGGGAAGCATGTGCAGACGCTGGCTGCAGAAACAGGAGGATTTAGCTGTCAAAGTGTTACTGTGGACTATGGGACTAGAGTTTAGGAGACTAAGGTCCAGTTCTTAACTGATAAGTTAAAAACTAATCAATTAATTTGGAAGGACTAAAGATCAAAAATGTGTATAAGGCTCAGCAATCATTCAGGTCTAAGGTTTAAATCATAGAGAAATTGCATCCTAGCTTTCTAGGAATGGTTTCCACAGCAAACTAAATAGACAGCTTAGAAGAAGCTGAAGTTGCCATTGATCAGTAAAGAAAGATTTTGGAGTTAAAAAATACAGGGTTAAAGTGGAATTGTCAAAACTCAAGATGAGTTTAACTTTGAAAAGGAAATGAACACATATAAAAAACAGAACAAGGAAAGATGCTATGGAGAATTTATACATTGTCGATGATAGGAAATAAAGAGAATTAAGACTCATCTATATCTTGGCCCAAATGAATACTTTCCCTTAGTTCTGTGCAAGAAAGACTTTAGTAAACGCTAAGCAAAAGTGATCACAAAAGACATTGCTCCAAGGCAGGTAGCTGCTTTTCTGGAATAGCGAGAGAATTGCCAGTCCACTTCACACAGATTTCGTATTTGTCAAATCAGCATCAACACTGAATGACTGGACAAAAAAGAACATGATGCTTATGTTTAAGAAAGAAGAAAATTTGTTCAAGTAAACTGCAGGTTCATTTCTCTGATGACAATAATAAATAGAGCTTCAAAATTTCAAAAATTTTGGAGATGATAATGATGATATAGAATTAAAAGAACAAAGGGATATGGTGAAACACAATTTTTTTGAAAGTTGTTTAATGATCCTTGCTAGATTTCTGCTTTTGTGAAATACTGGATTGTCCTGTTTTTAGAGAATAATAATGCAGCAGAACTAAACTACTCCAGGGAAGTCTTTGATGTGATACTGCATCAGAATTTACTTATTATGCTAGAACAGACAGATAGGTGGACAAGAAATTGGTTAATGTGGAGAAAAGACACTTGCTTACATTGAAGAGGAATTACCAGGCTGGCAAAAGATTACTAAGGGAGTTCCTCAAAGATCAGCCTTGAGACTTGTCTGATTTAATATTTTCATTTATTATGTTGGCATACACAAACTTTCTAACACAATTTTGTGATCACACAAAGTTATTAGACTTTGTGAATGCAAAGTTGAGTTGGAAGAATTTAGGAGACATAAAGGACTTGGGTCACCTTGAAAGCTGGAGCAATGGTAATGGGATAAAGTATAGTAGTGCAAAGTGAAAAGTCATGTACTTGCAGAATAATGAAGAAAGATTCCTCTACAAATTGGAGTATTATCAGTTGAGAATAACAGAGAAATAAAAAACATCACTGGGTTAATCCAGAACAGAAAAAATATAAGTCACTATACAATATATCTGTGAAAAAATGAACATCCTAATCTCCGGAAACAGAGTGTGAGGCGTTTCTGAGAGATATAAGGAAAGCCCTATCTAGAATATTACGTGTAACTAAGTCACTCATGTTCAAGAAAGCTCAATTTAAAATAGTCCAAAGGAGGGAATATCTGCAGGAAGATGGCCAACCTATGTTATAGTAGAAGACTAAAATAATTTAAGAAGTTCACTTTAGTAAGTAAAGACTAAGAAGCAATGTGACTCATCTCCAGGAACAGAAAAAGCAGCAAATGCATGTGCATAAGCTAGTCAACACTTGATGGAAGCCCAAAATTAGACTATCAAAGGAATAACTTTGTAAAATATTTTTACAGTATAAGAAACTTCACTAGTTTAAAGTTGCAGCTGAATAAGTGGTTGCCAATATTTATAAGATATAGATACTTATAATAGCAGGGGACTGGAGGCAGTGAGCAGACCTTTGGTTTTGTGTTTGTTGTATATTAAGGAAAGGTTGGGAAATCAGCTTACAAAGCTGAAACTGACTTTGAAAGAAACTGGTGCTGCTGAAAACCAGCACTGACAGTCCATTTGTAAAATTATCTTAATGCAATGCCTCTTAAAATTTGTAATGTCCTTGCAGTATAAAATGTATAGGTCTTGATTACTTACTCTAATTTTCTGTGTGTGTCTTAGGTTTCTGAGAGCATGCTATCATAGAATCATGCAATCATAGAACTGCTTGGGTTGAAAGGAACCTTTAAAGATCATCTAGTCCAACCTCCATGCCATGGGCAGAGACATTTTTAGCTAGATCAGGTCCCTGCTTTTCATTAAAGATATGGTCCAATTAGAGAAGGTTCAGAATAGGTCAATGAAATTTTCTGGGATGCAGAAAACATGACCAAAATCAGAAACTGAAGAAATGGATTTAGTTGTTCCAGAAAAAAAGAATGCTGACAAGAGTCTTGCACTATTTCTTGAGATACATAAAGAAGAGGGGAATTATCTGTTCTCCATTTTCCATGATGGATAGGTTATGACGTAATGGACTTAAATCTTTCCTACTGAAGTTCAGGACATAATTTGTAATGGTAAAAATAGATGAATGCTAGAATAAATTAGCCTGGAGGGTTGCAGAATCTCCATCACTGGGATATCTTTAAGAACAGGGGCAAAAACATCTGTCAGAAATAGCACAACTATAAACAATCCTGGTTTTAGATAAGAAAATGTACAAGATGACAAACCTGAGCTTTTATGACTGTTCAGAACCAACATTACTTTATCTCCATTCCCAGACTTTGAGATGTACATTTTAAAAATTGTTTTCATGTTAGTATTCACTGGAGCAGATATTTTCAAATAAGATTAAAAGAGGTTTGCTGAAAACAGTTCATTTTCAATTGCAAGATACTCTTTGTTCTGTATTATGCTAAAAAACCAAACAAAAAACTAAATAAATGTAAGCTTACCACACCTTCCGATTTTATAGGAGATTGTTTTGGACAGCTGGATCATACAGCTTACAACAGAAAACACAAAATACTTAGAATTATCACAAAAAGACAGCAATGGCAGGCTGACCTTGTTCATTGAAATTGGTGTTCTCATGTAACCTCACCATCTTCTATCCTTTATTCTCTTCATAACATTATTGTTAAAGTTTTTCACAAATATCTTAAACTATACAAATGTATATGAAAGGTAAAAGCATTGAAGAAGTAATGACATGAGTTTCAAGTTATTTAGAGGGATACTAATACAGCAGTTATTACTGGAGTAATAGTACTTTGAGACATTCCCTTTTAAGTGTCTCAAGGTAAACACTGAATACATTAATTAATTTCTCTGAAGAGTAATTTTTTGTTTCAAAGTAATCTTTGTCTTGCTTAAGAGGAAGTAAAAAATATATTTTTAATGTTCAGCTTAATCCTATTGGCCGCTGTATTACAATTATCCAAGCTTTTTTAAAAAGGAAATATACTTTGATGTATTAAAGGCAGCAGTTATCAACCTACATGATATTTGTTAGATGTCAGGCATGGTTTATTTTGTCTCTGAAAGTATACCCAGAAAAATGAAAGTAAGTCAATCAATGCACTTACTCAGTTGTCCCTGAGTCTCACCAGAAAAATGAAATGCAGTCATGGAAGTTACAGTATGTGTCTGATGTTCCCAGCCTAAAATAAATCATCGTTTCTTATTATTTCCTACAATGCTTCATGTCTGAAATATATAACTTGGCATCTTGGGCACATTTTTCTTTATTATTCTAGTCCTCTGACTTCAGACAGTAGCATCCATTCACATATCTATAAAAGGCTAATCTGTCCGTGTGTGCTTTTGGCAAAATACTCCTAAACAGATGAACAGATTTTCACAAGTGAGTTGTTAATCGTCCAGTTAATAACTGGAGACATTGCTTATTGGGTAAAAAGTCTGAAATGGCTTGTCTATTTGATATGCTAAGACCGAACAGTACCATAAGTGCTTACAGCTAATTGAAGTAAAGTAGCCCTCTTCCCATTGCAGAGATTTCTCTACTTCTCTCATGTTTTTTTGAAGTCCTGTACACTGAAATGAATAGAAAGACTCCCATTTGTTGGGAGGGAGTTTGTTCGGGGCCTTGTCAATTGATATAATCTTTAAAATGTTCCTTTTTCTTTCTGTTTCATCTTTTGAAGTCTCAGTCCATGCAGACTACTTAGCCCAGTATTTCACTTTTCAACATTTAATGTTTTTGCCCAGATACTTCTTTTTTTTATTCTCCTTTGAATTTTTCTTTCACGTCTTGAATTCACGGCTTCATTCTCTTTAAGGGAAGCCCAAAGCAGCTTTGGGCTGCACCATAGCTATTGTTTAACTTCCAATCCAGTTTTTGAAATACATTTGTTTTATTTTGCTCTCAGTCCCAAGTCTCCTACCTACCTCCATTCCAATTTTTTGTTCTTATTTTTAAGTTTCTCCAACTGTCCAAATTAGACTGGAAATTCCTCAAAATTAAAATTCCATCAAATCTTTTTTTAAATGTATTGTGCTTACCTGAAAGCTGGTGCTGTGGGAGGTTTTAAGGAGTTAGTCTTTTGTGTTCCCATGTTATGAGCACTAAAATGAATGCTTATTTTCTATGAATTAAATTCATGACAGGAGTGAGCATTTCCAGAGCAATCTGTGAGCAACACAAGACTCTGAAGCCCTCAAGAAAGCAGCTGAGGGGATGGGTAAGTGTTTACATAGCTGCTTTTCTTTGGTGTAAATCTCACTTTTACGTGCACAAAGTTCTACAAATTGTTTTTACTTTATCCTCTGCATAGATATATTGATGTAAATAATGACAACTGCATCTATTTCAGTGTCAGTGTAAAAGACAAATAGGCATCACACAATTCCCTAATATGCAGCAAGGAGAGTTAATTTGGCCTTAGTTTACCTGTAAGATTATTCCAGTGCAGATTCTGGCTAAGGCATACAGTAACTCCGTGTGTCACTGTAGCAGCCTGTTTACTAAACAATTTCCAGTGTAAATGGTCCTAAATTCAACAGTTAAAATTTGTCAGTCACTAAAATACAAGGTCATAGTACTGTTATCATATTTTATCAGTACTTCTTTGGCTTTCAGACTTATTTCAATAAATTATCACATTTACAACCTACCTTCAAGACAACTCTTTGAGTTAAACCATCCCATGGGGCAGATGATGCATGTTGGAAACCTCTCTGGAGGTTTAGTCCAATTAATCACGGAGCTAATGCGGAATGTGGCTCTTTGCTTAATAAGTTGTGTGTCACACAGTGCTCATGTGCACCGCTGCTCTGTAATTTGCACTGACTATCAGCAGGTTGCTGTGTGCAATTCAGCATGTTGTTTTTAACTTCAGTAATTCTAAATCATTCCTGTGTGTAAGAGAGAGCTAATAGTGTCAACTCTTGTTTTTCTCTGAGAAGGTGTTCTGAGTCATGAATGAATTGTGCCATGGGTGCAGAATCGAACAAGCGAGGTTCAATCCCACTAACTCAAGTTGGCATTTGTACTAATGTTGGTCACAGGATTTCTGGTCAACTCAGAGCAAGCTGGTGTCTGCCCATATACTGTTATGTACTATATTACACCGCCACAATATCACCTGCAGGGTGAAAAATTTGTTGGCAAAAAGCAATTTCAGTAACAAAAAAGAAAATGGTTTGTTTTAGAAGAGACAAAGCTGAAATGTGGAAGCACTGGAACTTGAACCTCGCTGAAGGGCAGGGAGAGCTACAGATCCTTCCTATGGAAGGGAACTTGCTGGTTCTCCCTGTGAGCCCCAGTGCCTGCCACAAGGTTAATTTCTCGGATATTTAAAGGCTGACAACTTCTGTGTTTAATGTGTAAGGGCTTTCACAGTACCTTTAAGCTTGTGAAAAACAAGACTGCATTGTTAGACCAGAACTGAGAGCATGTCTTGAACCGAGCGTGGCTCTGAGTGGCTTACCTACACGAAAAATTACTGCACAGGAAGCAGTTACTGTGCAACAGGGTGGAGTGTCCAGGATGTAATTTAGAAAATCTAAATTGAGTTTCTGCTTTGCATGATTCCCTTGAAAAGCTACCGGTCTCCAACTAACTATAAAGTCTTAAGGAGACTGGGCTGGGACAGCTGAGTACTGTTTTATGAATAGTCTCCTAGCTCTGCCTGTGAGCACCTTCAGCAGGGCTTCAAACCTGCTGGCGCGGGGGATGCCAACCCGTACTGAAGCTGAGGAGTGGGGGATGCCAACCTGAAGCTGAGGAGCTGAATTAGCACAAGAGCAAGTCCAGACTCCCAGGGCCGCAGTCAGAGCACGGCCCCAGGCTGACAGGGCTGCACGGCCGGGGAGCCAGAGCTGGCTGGTGCCTTGCTGGGGATGCCCGTGGGTGGTTGGACTCTGTGACTGTCTGCCCCTGACATGCGCCCTTATGGCATGCCAGGAGCATCTTCGCACGCTGCCTTCCACGGCGGGAACTTCCCTGTACAGTCAAACTCACAATGAACAAGAGATGGGAAAGGTGGATCCCAAGCATATCTTGAAAATTGCTTTATCTTCAGAAACTGTGTGAGGGCAAAGGAAAAGGAAGAAGCTTATTTATTTGAATGATGTTCACTTGCTTTTATATCTGTCTAAAGGTATGCTGCTAAATGTGGGAACCTTTTAAACTGTATTAACAAAATAATACTGCGGTACTTATGCAAGTTCAGAAGTTATGAATTTGGAACAAAACAATAATATTAAAAAAACTTTGCAAAAATATTTTTATTAATCTACCATGTCACTTCAAATTTAACGAAATTATGTCCTATGTAACACACATACCATGTATAGTACTCAGATGTGTTGTGTCAACATTAAGTATATAGTATGTTGCAATACCAAGAAATGGTTGCTATAATGTTTGATTTCTTAGATGTATGGCAAAGGCGTAAGGAAGCAACCTGAAACTGATAAACAGAAATTTTGTTCTGAAATTTACTGAATAGCTCAGACTTAGAACACCAGTGGTTGTCTGATCCAGTATCACTTTTTAATGACTTTTTTGTTTACCACTATATATTTGTCTTCCAGGAACCACATCAGCTTGGTGGTAACTGATCACTATTTGCTCCTTCTTTTAAAGCATATCTAAATTTTTTATAAAAAAGTTATATCCCATTTTACAAAGTCTCATTATGGCATGCAAAATTAATGCCAAAGGCCAACATTTAATTATGATGCGCTGCTAGCAACTTCTCTGATGTGCTATGGAAAACTAGTTGGATGTTCATGTCTTAACATTTTTTACGTTCTAGTTTCTTGTGGGTGTTTCACAGTAAACTTTATTTGTTAAAAAAATAGTTTAATTGTTGTTGTAATATTTTTGAACTGTCTATAAAATACAGTAGCTTATTTAGTGCTTTGGAAAGAATTGCATGTTGCATTCTGAAAATGTGGAACATCCGTAGCTTTCAGAATTCATTATTTTATGTTGTCATATTTCCCACGTTTCTAAAATCTCACCTACACAAATCAGTATTCCGCAAGAAAATCTCAACTCTCCTCACAAGTTTCATTCCTGGATGCAAGTCTTACCAAACAGTGAACTAGATATGCTAAAAACTGGCTAGTCATCCAAGTTTCATAGAAAAGCTTGAAAACATAAGATTTAAGAACCTGGAATAGCAATAAAGGCAGCACCAATGTACTCTTTAGAAAAGAAAAAAAATCAGATTATTTTTTAATCTAAGACTTTTGGCCATGTGATTAAAAGTATTCCATATTCATCTCCCAGAGGATGTTATGATAAATGCTTTGTCATCACACATGTCTCCTAGATTAATCTGTCTGATTGAGTATCACAAGAGAGCAGATTTAGTGTACCTGGACTAACATATCAGAAAGATTTCCCAAAATAAGTCAAATATAAATCCTACAACATTATTTGCTACCCATTCTGAAAATAAATCACAATTACAAAATTTCATGACAGTCGCTATTCACTGGGCTCTACTGCAGTGTAGCATCTTTTAAAAGGGTTAGCAGTTTCCTGTTAAATAATATTTCTGATCAAATGGATCTGTGCTGGCTTTAAAATCTTATCTCTTCCAGAGCTGCAGGAAAAAAGTCAGGACATCTTATATCATTAGAATCTACACTCTCATCTTCTCACAGAGACTCAGAACGTTCTGCTTCTTCAAGAGACCAAGATTTCAAGTCATGAAATACAAAATTATTTTAGGTCTATTAGACATTTAGAATCCCTTGAAGCTATGAAAATTTAGGCTCATGGCAAGTAAAACAAATAATAAAGATTAAAATAATTAAAAAAAGGAGATTTCAAACAAAAAGTGTCTAACTACAAAACATTTGAAAGGTATGTGCTCTGCATGCACAGAAAACAAGTGCAAAGTTATAAAGCTTTTATTGACACTTTTTTGTAAGACTTGCATAGCTTGTAGCTTATCCACCTTAAAACTTCTGTTTGTAAGATTTTTCTATATGCAGTGTTATCTTGTATTCTCTAGCCATGAATCATAAAAGGCATTGAGATAGAAGTGACAAATTGCTAAGTCACATGGAAACTATCTTCCTCATTTCTCTTTGCTCACCTCATTTTCACTCTGCTAGTTTGTCTAGCTCAGGTTAAACTTCGAACATTTCACAGCTCTGAAAATCTTCAAACAGCTCCCACTTTTGACTCTTAGAGCAGTATGTTATAAAAACCAACATTTCTCTTGAACAAATATGGAATTTCTCTACTTAGCCCCAAACTTGAGCTTTCCCAAAGTCCAGGGTAGACAGTACTTTTTCCAGGACCATTTCCTTTTGCCACTAACTTTAAAGCAGTTGAACTGAGGATACTTGTATGTCTTGATATTTGTTGTAGAAAATATCTGAAAGTTACGCATTTTTATACTCAGTCTTTTTCATGTTATTATCTACGTAAATGCAAGTTACACATACATGGAGGTAGAAATATTAATTTAACCATGGCCTTCAGTCATTTCTATGTATCCTACTTTGTGGCACAGCTATTAGACTCAGTGTGAGAGAGTTATATTATGAAGTTGCATTGCAAGAAACCCTCCAACTACTAATTCTGTCCTCCATTTTTCAAATCATGAATTTTATGAAGGCGCTGGATTCAGAATGACTGATTTTACAACCTAAAGGTAGAAGATCACATTCTTTTTATGGCAGGAAAACATCTAAAATGACATTTTTTACTGACCCCTTGTTCTGTTTGTGTTGGAAGCTGAGGTATTTGCTGTTTGTTCAAACTGTTTTTCTTTTTAAATAGCACAGTGTACTCATTCAAACACCACAATATAGATATATCCCAACTCATAAATGGTTCCTTACATTTATTTCAGAGCAAGCTACTAAATTTTCAGAAAAATGACTTCTGTTCATCTTGAGAACCTTAGTATAGATAAGATGATAAATTTCAGTTATTGCCACATTGAACTTCATAAAAGACACTTAAGTACATAAACTTGTTCTAAGTCTTATAGTGATAAAAGTGAAATTCAGCTTGAAAAAAAAAAAAGTAGTAAATTTTCTCCTGTGTAATCTTGTTTTCTTTATGGAAAAAGATGTTACCATATTTGGAAACTCACATAAAACTGGTGGATTTATGTGGGCTTTAGATGACATATAGACCTGTAACTTTCTATGCAGAGGTGAATTTCCCTCTGCAGTAAAGTAGTAATAACTCCAATGTCAGCTTGGAATTTGCCTAGCACAGCAAGGATTTGATTCTGATTAATGGCTGCAATATTATTTGTTTCATTTTGTTCTTACTCCTAATCAAATTATCAAACATTTTACTGTTCTCTTCTGAATCACAGAAGATGATCAGCATCAAATGAAATGTTTTCTTCTCATAACTGTTATGTCAAGTGGAATGGTAAAACCCAAAGTATTGGTTGTTAACAGGTGCTTTCAGACTATTAATGTAAATAAATAATATTTGGCTTAATTTCCAAAATGTGTTGATGGATCTGTGCACTCTATAGCCTAGTGAATGAAATAGAGTATTTCAGTAAATGTTATCTCTCTTACAGAGACACTCTCATGGTTTTCTTTTTTCTAATATTCTTCCATCTTTATGGTACACAGACCGACCATTTCAATTATTCTGTATCGAAGTGTCATGGTTTAGCCTCAGCCGGCACCTAAGCCCCACACAGCCGCTCGCTCACTCCCCCACGGTGGAACAGGGGAGAGAATTGGAAGAGTAAAAGTGAGGAAACTCATGGTTTGAGATAAAGACAGTTTAATAGGTAAAGCAAAAGCCGCGCATGCAAGCAAAGCAAAACAAGGAATCCATTCACCACTCCCCATGGGCAGGCAGGAGTTCAGCCATCTCCAGGGAAGCAGGGCTCGATCGCGTAATGATTTCTTGGGAAGACAGACGCCATCATTCTGAACGTCCCTCCACACTTTCCGTCTTCTTCATCCCCGCTTTATGTACTGAGCA
>NW_010515285.1:0-3219 GCF_000687285.1 Phaethon lepturus | reverse complement strand
AAATAGTGTGGCCAGCAGGAGTAGAGAAGTGTTTGTGCCCCTGTATTCGGCACTGGTAAGGTCGCACCTTGAATACAGTGTTCAGTTTTGGGCCGCTTACCATAAGAAGGAAGTTGAGGTGCTCAAGCGTGTCCAAAGAAGGGCAACGAATCTGGTGAGGGGTCTGGAGCACAAGTCTTACGAGGAGCAGCTGAGGGAACTGGGGTTGTTTTGTCTGGAGAAGAGGAGGCTGAGGGGAGACCTTATCGCTCTCTACAACTACCTGAAAGGGCTTGTGGCAAGGTTGGTCTCTTCTCCCAAGTAACTAGTGATAGGATGAGAGGAAATGGCCTCAAGTTGTACCAGGAGAGGTTTAGTCTAGATATTAGGAAAAATTTATTTACGGAGAGAGTGGTCAAGCATTGGAACAGGCTGCCCAGGGAGGTGGTGGAGTCACCATCACTGGAAGTGTTCAAAAAACATGTGGGCGTGGCACTTCCGGACACGGTTTGGTGGGCATGGTGGTATTGGGTTGGTGGTTGGACTTGATGATCTTAAAGATCTTTTCCAACCTTAATGATTCTGTGATTCTGTGAAATCACCAAGAGTGGCTATGTAACAGCACTCAAAAAATGAAGTAACTGGTCACTCTTTGATGCGTGGTGTTGCAGTCAAGTTCCAGTTGACCTTTCTTCTTCAAGCCACTATCCTGACAGAACTAAAATTAAATCTGGATCATCTTTTGGAGTGAGTGAAATAGTGAAGTGAAATAGTTACTCAGAGGCAGACAAAAGGAGCTCTGGATTATTCCAGGTATGTGGGCAGCTGCATCGCAGACTGAGAATGTGTTTGAAGCTCATTGCAGCTCCCTTCTAAACAGGATATACAATTTTCCTTTCAATGGGTACATGTCATGGAGACGTATATACCCAGGTCACATCCAACGACGGAAGTGATGCCTCACTGTATTTAATGTCTAATCTTAAGAACTAGCAAGAGCACCCAGGTTTTGTAATAGAGATCTTGCTTGGGTGACTGTTCCCCAACAGAGATTCCTCTAAACTTCATTGTTTAGACATTGTTTTGAATTTGAAATTTTGAAAATTCATTATCTGAAGGGCTTCTCCCAAATAATTCCATATATTACCTAAGTTTCAGACCTTACATGGAACAGAACAGGTGCAAAGATCTTTTCCTGTTTTAGCTGTTGACATGAGTTCCTTCAGAAGGAACTCCAGTCTCGGTGGATAAAAATACCCCAGTGAGCAGCCTGCAGCTGCATCCCTCCAATAGAAGTTTATATTTTGTTTTCCTGTTTCTTCTATTCATATACCTTGGCATCATGGTAAATCTACTAACATAAATGATGTAATTTCCACTGTAGTTGTTCCCTGGGAGATGTGTCAGGAAACGTCTGTTTCTACCTTATTTAGTTAAAGTCTAAATGGACTGGCAAATGAACATGTTCTAAGTTTTACGTTGTCTATATATTTAAAATATTTAAGTATTCTAATAGTACTTTCCACTTTGAGTTAACATTCCAAGCTCTATACTTTACAACAGTGAGATTAAAAATTCAGCTGCTTTAAAAATTGCTCAGACTAAGGCAGATAAAAATGTACGAGTTCTTGAAAGAATTCTTTCCCTGGGATGATGTCATTTACTCAAGTGGAATCTGGGGAAACAAAATTATATCACCCTTTGAAAATTTGCTGCTGAACATTAGAGCACAAATTTCCCTCTGCACATCAAAATGCATTTCATACAGGCTTTGGTTTTACTAACTTAGGTACCCAAGAGTAGAATTTAGCCTTGAAAAGTTTTCACTGTATTATTTGCAAGGTAATGGAAATATCCCCATGATTTGGTTGGACCAGAGGTCCTTTCCAGCCTCAACGATTCTGTGATTCTGTGATTCCAGCAGGGGTATGCACACTCATTTTTGTTAATTGCTGTTGTACTCTAATATTTTATGATATGTATTGCAAAATATTGTTTAGTGATCTTAAAAATTAGATTTTCATAAGTTACAGGGGTAAAAATTTAGGCATACCACTCTATACCACCTTTGCTTGTGTGTCAAAAAGCTCTCAAATAAACTATTGCAAGCATATTCTAAATCTCCAGATTAGTGCATTCAAAATAGTTAAAATTAATTTTATAGATCCATGCTTTCTAAATGTACTGAAAAGATGATCAAACAAATTTATCAGGGATAAATTTTAGCCCTGCTTCTTGATGTTTTTTTTCCAGCCGAAGTCAAACCTTTTGAATGCTCTACAAAATCTGACATCATAATTTCAAAGTTTTATAAAGCCGTTCCTCATGAAAACCTTCCGTATGTTCCCCCATAAAAAAATATGAAGTAATGTACAATTTCTTGCGGTCTAGGAAGGATAAATCAATAAAATCATGTGAGAGAAGAGTCGACTGGTTTTCAGTACTTTCCATAATGGGTATATTACAAAAAATTTTGGAAAAAATGCTCTAACCCTTCTTCTAGTTTCCCTGAGGAAACACTAGTAATAATAAAAAACAGTTTTTATTTTAGAATGGAAGATGCTTGTAACAGAAGCCAACCTTCTCCCAGACATTGAGTGATAACATTGGGTAATTCCCCTATTCAGAAGCAGGAAAATTCTCTCCACATTCTGTTCTCCAGTATTTCATTACTAAATATTACAGTCCTGCCTTCATGAGAGTGCAGTTATGAGTAAAAACATCCTGCAGTCATTCAGTTTATTCCTGCCAAACTGAACACAAAAGCTCATTATAGCCCTTTGACTGACTTCCCCAAAGCCTTCGTCCCCTGAGTTCCTAAGAAATTTCTTTTGGCTGTATTTTACGATCCCTGTATCAAAAGCATCAAGACAACTGTATAGAAATGTGTATCAGTGGGGTTTTACATTAAATACACTAACTGCATTTTTCCTTTTTTTTTTCCAAATTCTAAACAAAATCTATGGGAAAAGAATAACAAACTGAAGTCTTCTTTTTATGGTACTAATAAAGGATGGTACTAGTAAGAAGAAACAATTGACAGTAATTGTGACCTCTCTAGAACATCTCCTTCTAGTTTATTAAATTAAGGAGCCAAAAAGCTTCTTTTGGATTTCAAGCTGTTAGGTGCTCAAAGATACAGATCACTTGTAATGGTCAATTCCACCTGCAGAAAGCAGTGGATCAGTTTAAAGTGTAATAAATAAGAAACTGCCGGAGTGGGAGGCGATCCCGGAGTAA
>NW_010515284.1:0-8451 GCF_000687285.1 Phaethon lepturus | reverse complement strand
CCACTGGCAGCTATCTCCATTCGCTGGCCGACGCTTGTGCTAGCCACAGTGTTATTTCAGCTGGTTTCTGGCACTAAATCCATGGTGGGGATTTTCTGTGTTTTGAGATGTTTCTCTTCCTGAAGGAGCAGCACCACGCTCCAGATGCTACAAACTTAGCCTGTGCTTTGAGTGCTGGTGGAGGAAAACAAGAGGGGCTGGCTGGGGCGGTGGGGCAGAGATTTGAGTACCATAGGTTGGTCTGAGGCTTCACCTGCTTCCAGGTGGGTCCACTGGGTTCAGAGCGGGTAAAATTTCTTTAAACTCTGTAGCCTCCCTGTCAAGACCATTTTTTTTCCAAAAAGAGTGATGCAAGTCCATCTATGTGGGAGGCTTAAACCTCAGAAAAACAATACATGGGAGTGCTAATCCTAATTCACTTACACAAGGTGCTCTATCCTTTCTTCCACTTGTAAGTGTCCTTATTTAACAAGCCAAACAGCTAAAAGTTTGCATGACCGAGTCTTCTCCAAACTGAGAGCCGGTGAGCCATTTCTCTGTCTCTCTCTCTCCCACAGTGACCAGTTCACACATGCAAGGATGGGTTGCCATGTGTTACTGTGGGAAGGAGAGGCCCTATGGCAATCTAAATATAGATGCACATAAGGAAACAAATGCTACCCTTGTAAATTTTGCCATCAGCAGCTGTGGTGGGACATACTATTGCTTAGCAGGAGATTAGTTTTGTAGGTTCTGCGTGTCTAAAGGGAGAATCATCTATTGTTTGCCATTTAAGATTTATTGCACCTCCGTTTAGACTGAATAATTTATCCTGAATGAGCCCTGAAACCCTTTGCCAGTTAAAGGGAGAAAAACACTCCCCAGAAAAAACCTTCACCCTAATAGGAAAAAATCAGCAGGCAACAGACAGGGGAGGGGGTAGGTGATGGGTGGCGGCTGGTTGCACTGTCGGAGACCTCAGTAGTTACGTATCTTTTGTCATTACTTTATAATGATGAACTCCGTTGTTAGGAGCCATTCATTACTGCTTAGCCTGTATGATCTGATGCTGATTTGATAGGATCCAATTTAGCATTTCACTCTGGGCTCCATTCCATAGCCATTTGGGTTTGGATGTAAAAGGCAGTTTGATGCCGCCTTGATAGTGTTTTAAACTGCCGTAAAAAATGCTGGTGTGGCAGTTCAATAGTCATCTGACTAGGGGCAACATCACAGGCTTGCACGTTGAGGCAGCTGCTTTTCTTTGTCCTAAAACTCAGGCTCAAAGTGGGTGGGGGGTAGCTTGTGCCTAGTTTTGGATCATTTACATGGTGAAGTACTTGAGCAGGCAGTGCAAGGAAGAGGGTGGCTCTGCACTGGCCCCCCAGGGCTCACCCATATGGAGGAAACATCAGAGGCAAAACTGCAGGAGACTCTTCTCCACCACTGAGATGTGTGCGTGGGCACGGTTTCCAGTTTCATCCCAGTTTAAGACAAAAAGAAAAGCCTAAAATTTCCCATATTTTGAGGGAAAGAAAATTACAGGTTCAAGACATATCTCAATTGCTTCCCATTTCTTGGTGACTCTTAAGATCAAGATGTTTCCACTGCTGAATCACTTGCGTTGGGTGTATGGACTTTGAATAGAGCAAGACTTGCCTTAAACTCCATCATCAAACTGGCTTTGTTTTTTTTTCCTTTATCCCCCATGCTTGTTATCTGTCTTCAATGCTGCTTTTGAATTTTCTAGTTCTTGGATCAAATGCAGCAAAGCACTCCTTTTTCCATCCAAGTGGAAGTGAGGATAGGAAAGATTCTCCTATGAACTCAGAGTCACCAGACACGTGGACCTAAACAATTGAGGGCAGCATTTCTCTAGACCACCCCTTGAACCTCCTCTGAGTTACCTCAGTCCCAAAGCAATGTCTAGAGACGATTCGGCTTTCTAAATAATGGATCCTGCCCGAGACACTCAGTTTGAATAATTTTCACTTCTTCCAAGACAGACACTTAATTTCATTAAGCCAATGCTGTCGATCTCCTCCAGATTTTTCTAGGCTGATGTGAATCAGAGGTAGTATAAGATATTTGAACATATGCCTACCTTGAAGCTACCTACCCACCATGTTTGCCATCACCATGTTTGCCAACCCATTGAAGAGAAGCAGCCATGATGGAAAGAAGAATGGGTCTTGGATGGGTACACTGGGGAATGGATCATTCTATAATTGTCCAGTTCTGTATACTTTCTCTTTAGGTATCTGCAGCTGTCCATCATTGGAAGTAGGCTGGTGGGCTGGAGGGGAGACCTTTGGACTGACCTAATGCAGCCAGGTTTATTTTATGTTATTATGAGAGATAAAATGAGGAGCTGTGGATAAGGAAGACGAGTTTGGGGCTTCTCACCTCCCTCTCTGTTGTTTTAAGCTGATCCTGTGGTCTTATATGCGACCAGACTGGAATCAGATATACTCTGCATAGAGGTATGAGTAGGGGTATCTTTCCCATCTCCTGCCAAATGCAGCATGCAACACCCATGAAAGGTATGATGGGTCTACCAGCATCGTATACAGTAGAATGCAGATGAAGCTACTAGTTTGCTCTCTTCTTTCTTGGTAACCATAGTAAGCATCTGCTATGTAATGAAAGGCATGACCAAGTGGTAAGAATGAAAACTCACGAGAGCATCGTTGTTCTGCAAATTAGAGGGGTGAGTCCACCTCAGACCAGGAAGTAAGGCAATTGCAGTGAAGGAAACAGATGATCCAAGGGACTAAGCGCTAGAAATGAGTGACAGAAAGACCTATCAGATCATCTCACGGCCAGTACAAGATTGTTTCTGTACTTGCTGAGGGCAACCCAGTTTCAAACAATTCTAGTTACCAGGGTATTTACCCACCTTTTGAGGAGAGCGCTCCATGGTGCCTGCTAAGAAATATGTCAGTATAAAGCTCTTATTTTCCTTTACTTAGTTCCATTCAAACAAATTATCTCTGGAGCTATTCTCAATAGACTTAGTGGCTCCTTGGTGTTCAGGACTCAAAATGCTTGTAATGTTCTTTGATATCCACTAATATTTTTCCTGTAACCATGTCTGACAAGTTCCTTTGGCTTGACCACAATTAGTAAGGGAATACCAAAGGCTTTCACCTCCAGGTCACTATCTCACAAGTCAATCCAGACTAGACCAATGGCCACCTAAAGGATATTACCAGCTGACAGCTGTTGGATGGGTTACACGACAGGGACTGCTGTCTAGGTCAGATGGTCATTTGTCCAAGGCAGACTGGATGTCTTTTCAACTGCTTGAGTGGAGACAAGCAGAAATGACAGAGCAAAAAGAGGAGAAATTGCATTGCTGAAATCATCCAGTATCTTTTCTGTCATTCAAAGACAGGATCCCAAATTCCCTTCTTCAGAACTAACTTTAAAGAAAGTGTGAAAGACAGTAGGAAAAAGTTGGGGGGGAGTTTGGTTGGTTGGTTTTTGTTTTTAAATGGAATACCATTGCAGTTATAGCCAGATGAAGAAGTCTCTGTCTCTACCTCCTTAGATGTTTTTGGGAGGAGTTCAGTGAAAATATTAATTTGGGGAGAGAGAGGCTGGAAAATGAGAAACATTTGTTCCAACGTACCAATGTCTGGTGCCTAAAGAGATTTGCTCCGTTTCTTCTAGTTCTTCTTGTTGGTCTGCATCTTCCTCTATCATCATAGTCTCCCTGACAAAAGTTGGGGGCACGTTGTTAGATAATTATTCCAGGCACGGAGTCTCACACTGTGGGAGAATGGGGCTAAAGGCAAGTAAGCAATACTCCCATCCAAACATTTCAAGTTTGGGGCACTGAGCTGCTGGTTTTGGTGTTGAAGATACTGTTGGAAAAACAGTATATCCTGGAAAAAAATATGATCTCCTTGAGAAATAACTTGTGATGGAAAAGTTTCAATTATTCCTAAATGCACCACTGGAAAAGGAACAAGCAGTGTGTAATAGTTATATCCCCAAGGACCTCATCAGAAGATGAGGCCGGAAAGGCATAGGGAGGGCACAGAAGATGACAGCACAAGGGCTGGGTATGCCATAGGTCCCTGTAGCACCTTGACTAAGTTACAGTACAAGATTTCCAAAGAATTCAGATTTTCAGAAGTGCCTGATGCTTGAGAGCTCCCAGATTTTCAGACCAGTACCCAGCCTGCTGATCTGTCCTCACAATTTGGCTTCCTTTGCAAAGCCTCTCTGGAAAATCTTGTGAGTCTCTTCCCAGATAGTGTGATGTGGTCTTATGTCAACAGTTTACCTAGGAAACATGGTAGCACAAATTTAATCCATAGTCAAGCACAAGAGGGCACCACTGGAGGAACATGTGAGGAACACCACTGGAGGAACCATGGAGGAACATGGTCCATGTAGGCCGATGCTCTGCAGGCACTACAGGGACACTCCAGAGACACGGAGATGATGTTAACTGGAAGTTGATTTGGGAAGTGAGTTTTTGCTATTTTTTGTTCCCACCTGAGCATAGCTTTTGTATGAAACAGTGAGGATGTGGTTATGACACGTAACACACCAAAATGTGGAAGGCGCTTTTAACAAGTACACTGTGTATGAGCTCATGGCCAAGAGTTGCCAGCCGCCAGCCATACCCTATCATCAAAACCACACATTATTTTTGTTCCCAAACATCGTCTGCTTTATTTACTTTATAAATGTTTTGGGCATGTACAGGACCATGCACTATAGGGTCTGCATCACAGCTGAAAGCAGTAGAGTCACTTGCAGTACAAAGAAAAACCTGTGTGAAGGCACAGACTCCAGTTGGGGATAAAGGTTTGCGCTGGGGATGGAAAGAATGGTTGTGGCCTCTTGGAGGCCAAATCTCAGCTACTTCACTGTCAGAATGGCAACTTGTTGGAGTGTTTCAGAGTTGTCATGTCACCACTCTAACCTGGGGAAACCGAGAGCATTGTGGAGGGCTAAGATGGCTATTTGTGGGCTGCAATGGCTGTCACCAGTGAAGGCTGCTTTGCAAGCAAAGGTGTTAGGGACTGAAATCAAACCCTACAGGGGTTGAGGGAGAGCACTGAAGATTATTTGGGTTTTTATGTATCAATTTTACTCAGTATCAGTTTGACCATTTGAGGAAATTTGCCTTTTCTCTTGTCATCCAGAATATCTCCCAGCTTCTGCAGGCTCTGAGTCCCTGGGAGCATCAACATAAATGTGAGCCAAAGCAGTGCATCCGCTGCTAGAATCTGACGAGGAAAGAGTTGTCCAGCAAAACAATCCTGTTCCAGCCCAGGCATATAACTATATGGACAAAAATGGGGAAGAAAAGATTCTTTTTGTTTGCTCGGCAGGGGATTTCTGTTTAATCAGCAGTTGTTTTCAAAACCAAACACTAGCTGCCATGAGCCAAGGTCCAGGAACATAAATATCTGGGCCCTCTTCCAGGCCCATGGCTGAGCTCCAAACTCTTTGGGAGGAGGGAGGAGTTGGGAAAGTGGCTCCCAATGCTCCGCAGTTGGCAGGACTGGCTTTTGCAGCAGCACGGTGACAGTATTCATCTTCTCTGGCCCATGGTGTAGGATTGGGGTTGGTTTGAAAAGAAATTCAGTTATTCCTGTGTGATGGAGCCCCTACACTGGCCACCCAAAAGCAGACCACAGCGTCTTACATCCCAAGGAGAGGACCAAGTGCAAAGACTCCAGAGAGTTTTGACTGAGTCCCTACGTAAAGCCAGGAATAGTTTCTGATGGCTGTAGGTTTCCTGGTACAAACGAGGGCTCCTGCAGGCTAGGCACTTTGGGAAAACTGATCTCCTCACTTGGGTGCTTAGTCAGGAGATCTAGAGCTTTTTCCATATGAGGTTCTTGGATTTGTTTGCTTAATTTCTGTTGCTGTTGCTAAAAAAAAATAAAAGTAGGAAAAAAAAAGTGAGGTTTCTCTGTAAGTGCACATTTTTCATAAAAAATCTTTTGGAACAAAAACAAAGCATGAGTTTTCCTTAAAAACTGAGAAATACGCTGTTTCCAAGTGTGCGTTTTTTCAGCAAAAGCTCAACATGCTTTACAGGAGCAACAGATAAGCAAATAAAATTGTTTTGCAGTTAGCTCAGGAGCTGAGTTCTTTGGGAAATCTAGCCATAAGCAGGTGGTCAGGTTAAAAAAACCCAGAGTGGAGCCACAATTGACATCTCTACTTTCTGAGCTGCTGATGAGCATTGTAACTAAAAGACTGTCTCACCACTCAGTTTTTCAGCTTCTGTTGTGCTCTACATGCTCATGTAACAGCAGAAATGAAGTTATTCCACTGAAGTATTATAAAGTCTTTGTAACAAGATACCTTCAGGGACTTATTCCATTCCACATCAAATCCTAATGACTTTTCTCCCACCTGTGCTTATTCCAATAGCTCAGGCATCATCTTTCCCCCTCCTTCCATCCAGGCTTAGCAACAAGTGACTTGAGCATCCGCCAGTTTTAGAGGTCTGGTGTACTGTTCTTTCCTTTTCCAGGCCTTTTAACAGGAAAAAGAGTACTTTTTCCCCACTGTTTATGTTCTGCTCTTGGTCTTGTTGCTGTCTGCTGTCTCATACAATACTTTTGTGCCTTTGCTCTATGCAGATGTTGTTGCTCTTCTCTGCAGTATAATAACAATTTGGAGCCCCAGCTGAAATCAAAGGCAAGTTGAGATGGGAACTGCTGGAGACCCCTGTGAGAGACATCTGTACCTGGAAGGCACTGGAGTATGTAAAGACTAGAAGAGGCTACAGTTACGAAGTGGGTTTCTTGGGATTATACATAAGAGCTGAATGAAGCTGCAAGTGAAATGAGCCCCCAAAGTGCACCTTGAACCGTGGGTATGCTGCTCTGCCTTTATCTCTGGAAAATACACAACGCTGCCAGCATGGAAGGTCCTACCCATCCAAACTGGTAACATATTTTTGCCTTTGCAAAATTCAAGCTGTAAAAAGTCCATCACAGTCAAGTTGACAAAACAACGGCTCAAACATGGCAGCACATACAGCAGGTAGGACCAGAATGAGAGTTACTATCAGCCACAAGCAGATTGATCATCCAGGAGGATTTTTTTCTCCTTGTATCCATTGAAAACTTGGTATAGCTTCAGCAGCTGATGCTCTAAGTGTGTGTGGCTTTCTGGTTTTTTGGTGTTCTTTTTTTGTTTGTAATTTCTTTGAAAGACTTGATAAATATAAAGTTTCCATCAGTTTACAAAGGAGGAGACTTGATGTGGCAGATTCAGATTCAGATGCCACGGTAGCCATTGTCCCAGGAGACTGGAAAACACAACTCTAAGAGATGTAGGTTGGCAAATACATTTTCCATCTGACATAAACAAAATAAAATCTTGAGAGTAACACTGATGAGAGAAGGTAGTTCAAGAATACAAAAATAAAAGGTTTTTCTTTGTAGCAAGGCTACTAAGTAGTGAATGAGGACATCTCAAGCCTACCCCAATCACTGATATTTCAAATGGTTTGAGGTGAATCTCTGTCCTTTTCTTCCTTTTTCTGTCTACACCATGCATTCTTAAAAGCTGAGGATGCATCTTTCTGTCTGGCGTGCCTCTCGGCTGCCATCCTCGTGTTGGAAGAAAGTCCAGATTTCCCCCATTCTTTCTCCATGACCTCACCCTGGTCTCAGTGGGAAGAAGGTCTGGCTGTGCTGGCCTCAAGACAGCAATGATGAGGCCTGAGAGGTCCTTTGGTATCAATGCTAAAGGTGCAGGACTGGGAAGACTTTTTAGCCCAGCTGCAGAGAGGCAACTGAAGCATCAGGTGTGTTGGCCTGCCTTTTCCAGTGCAGTTACCTGCAAATTTTAGGATGACTAATGGCAATGCAGCAAGCAGGCATATAGAATCACAGAATCACAGAATCATTAAGGTTGCAAAAGACCTCTAAGATCATCAGGTCCAACCATCAACCCAACACCACCATGCCCAATAAACCATGTCCTGAAGTGCCACGTCTACACATTTTTTGAACACGTCCACTGATGCTGACTCCATCACCTCCCTGGGCAGCCTGTGCCAATGTTTGACCTCTCCTTCAGTAAATAAATTTTTCCTAATATCCAATCTAAAACTCCCCTGGTGCAACTTGAGACCATTTCCCCTCATTCTACCAGTAGTTACTTGGGAGAAGAGACCAACACCCACCTCACCACAACCCCCTTTCAGGTAGTTGTAGAGAGCGATAAGGTCTCCTCTCAGTCTCCTCCAGACTGAACACATCCAGTTCCCTCAGCCACTCCCCATCAGACTTGTTCTCCAGACCCCTCACCAGCTTTGTTGTCCTTCTCTGGACATGCTCCAGCACCTCAATGTCCTTCTTGTACTGAGGGGCCCAACACTGAACACAGGATTCCAGGTGCGGCCTCACCAGTGCCGAGTACAGGGGCACAATCAGATGGCCTCCTTCTGACCACACTATTGCTGATCCAGGCCAGGACGCT
>NW_010515283.1:6270-6645 GCF_000687285.1 Phaethon lepturus | reverse complement strand
GCTCCCCTCAATAACTGCTGGGTACTGAATTGCTGGAGTCAGTCAGCACAACCCCTTCCCCCTTTCTGCTATGCGCACACACACACAAAACCACACACATATATATGTTTTTATATGTATAAAATATGCTTGATATTATTATGCTAGTAAATGGGATTTATTTTATATATGTTTTATCTAAAACTATAATGTTAATAATATATAAACATATATATTTAAAAATGCTGGTACTGTTTACTAGCATTGCTCCTTTCCCAAGTAGCTGTTGAGATTCAGGACCTTGCTAATTAGTTTCACAGCCAGAGCTGAAATTAATGACGCAGTCTCAGATATTTTAAATTCTCTCTCTTTCTCTGTTGTTTTTCCTCCCCCCCA
>NW_010515283.1:2797-6197 GCF_000687285.1 Phaethon lepturus | reverse complement strand
GTCCCGAGAGCAGGCAGGCTCTGCGGGGTCGCGGAGGCAGCCGGGAGTGCTGGGTGCCAGGAGGGATGCGATGGTCCTGTGCTAACGGAGAGGAGCTCGTTCTGAAAAGAGAGGAAAAAGCTATTGCACCTTGGTTTTGAAGTCATTTGCAGCCAACGAATAATTTTAAAACCGACCCTCTGCATCGCGTCTCTCCTGGATGGTTCGGCACCGGGTGCCGGTCGCCCGTTGCCACTGCCCCAGGTACCCGAGGAGCTGCCGTGCCCCGGCCTCACCGGCGGCCGTGACCCAGCTCCCCGCGCCAGCCAGCAGTCCTTCACATTTTGAGGGATGATTTTTTTTTCCTTTCTGTAGTATAAAACCTTATTGTGCCAATATATTCATTTAGAGTCACTTCTCAAACCAAGTCTCCGGGGCAGAGACTGAACGTTGCCGTCGGTGATAGCCGTGATTTATAGGTCTCAGGCACCTACGCAGAGGCACAGAGCAGGGATGGTCGAGGTCTGGGGCTCCGCAGATCTTTTCTCTCCCTCCTGCCCCATGTGCTTTCACACCTGGGCTCTTGCTGAGTAAGTTGTTAGTGAATGTCTTGTTCCAGATTGTTCGTCTTTTCGTGCAGCTCGTATGCCTTTGAAAAAACATGAAACAACAACAACAACAACAACAAGCCGCCTTTGTGTCATGCGTGAAATCATTATTTAAATGCCAAAAAGGATTCTTAAAGAATTCGGCTCATACATGTGAGTTACTGGTAGAAAAATGCATGTAATTAAACCTTTTTAGAAATTCGTATGGCAATTTGAAAATGGTATCTGCAGACAATAAATAAAAAACAAGCTACCAGGATACTGAGGGAAACCAAAGATGATGGGAACACGTGAACATATTTAACTATAGTGAAAGTTGCAATTACATTTAAAAATGACTTTTCATACTTGAACATTTTTGGAAGAACTTTGGTTTCTTTAAATCCAGAAAATCAGGCTGGATTCTTAAATCATCATGGTTAGTCTGCTCGTCTCATTGACTGCTTTCCAGGCATCGTGCGTAACGTCAGCATGGCTGATGTGAGTAGCATCTACTCCCTATATCGACCACGATGGTCTCAAATTCTTATTATTATGGGTGTGAGGTGGGTGGTGCTGTATCACCAAAACACCCAGGGGTGTTTTGAGGAAGTAGAGTAGTTCAAGGGCTGTTTGGACCTGGTGTTACTCAGCTGGGAATACCTTTAATAGTAGTGGGAGAATCTGTGTCAGAAAAAAATAATATAAATATGTTCTGGGGTTTATTATGAAAAAATAATCCATATTAGTATTTCCAAATAATTATTTTGAGTTGTCTGTTGTCAGCATGATACCAAAGTATAGGACTATTGGGCATGAGAAAGAGCAACAGTGTGAGTGCAGAAGCCGTGACCACGGGCACACGCTTTCATGGCATCGACTCAGCGGGGCTGCTCACACTCTCTGCTGAGCCCGGGAAGAGAGACGTGTTGGGAGCTGCTGATCTGCCCTTCACATTACCCACCTTTATCTGGAGGCGTTGTCAACAGTGGGTGAAATGCTGTGGGAGGACCTAGTTGTAGGATAGCCATAACGGAGCCACAAGTAGATACTTTCTCCTTTTCCTGCTGTATTTAGGCTGGCAGCTCTGCCACCGGGAAGCTTCCATCTCAGTGTTGGGCCAGGAGACCTGTGGATCCTCTGCTTGTCCTGTGGCAGGTATGGAACCCCTCTCCTATGAAGGAAGGCTGAGAGCTGGGGGGGTTCAGCTTGGAGAGGAGAAGGCTCCAAGGAGACCTTACTGCAGCTGCCAGGGCTGAGAGGGCCTTAGAAGAAAGATGGCGACAGGCTTTTTACAAGGGCATGTAGCGATAGGACAAGGGGTAACGGTTTTAAACTAAAGAGGGCAGATTTAGACTAGCTATAAGGAAGAAATTTTTCCCAATGAGGGTGGTGAACCCCCGGCCCAGGTTGCCCAGAGAGGTGGTGGATGCCCCATCCCTGGAAACATCCCAGGTCAGACTGGACGGGGCTCTGAGCACCCTGATGGAGTTGGGGATGTCCCTGCTCATGGCGGGGGGTTGGCCCAGATGGCCTTGACAGGTCCCTTCCAAACCAAACTATTTTAATGATTCTATGATTCTAAAGGCCTACTGGGTGTGATCTTGGCTAGGTTGTGCTCCCTGGGCAGTGGTTGATGCATCTCTGGAGGCATTTCTAGAGGAAACCTTTTGGATATTCTCATGTAAAGAAAGGTTTGGAATCATTAATGTACAGATAAAAATAAAAATTAAAAAAATTTAAAAAAGCAGTGATCTAATCCTTGAATCACTGTTGAATGACACTGGCCTCCCAGGCTGTGAATCAGGGTGTCCAAGCAGAGGTGGGGCTGCAGGCATGTGTGCCAGGGAGCTCAAGTGAGAGCATCCTTCGGAGGGGAGGGGATGCTCTGGAAGTCGTTATCATTGTAGGCATTGCTCCTCCTGGTGGGGCTGTGGCAGGGAAAATGCAGGCTTAGACTCAAGGAACCCTACTCAGGCATTGAACATCATAAAATGGTTATAAAACACCGACATGCAATACTACGTTGACTCTGCGGAATTATGTAGATATGGTATACGTAGATATAAATACCATCGTATATGTACGTATACATAGGCACATGCACACAGATATTAAAAGCCATACATTGGTTTTTAATAAATTTTTACATTGATCTTCCTCCTGTATAGAGAAATCAGAGATAGTATGAGATTTTATAGGTGACTTTAGGTAATAAAATTATATTGTTTGGGTGATCTACTGCTCAAAGAGGAGCATATTACTTAGAATTAAAATGAGGAGGGACGTGCTTTTTGGGAGGAGTGGTGCTGGCAGGGCCGGGGGAGCGGTGCAAGTGCCCAGCCCCTGCCGGCCTGGCCCGCGGCTACGGCAAAACAGGGTTTTCACATGACTGAATGTTTCTGGTTTCTTTCAAAAATGCCGTGACTCAGCTTCCTTTAGCTGTGCGCTGCAGAGCCCGCTGCCGTCCGCGGCTGTCCCGCCGGAGCACCGCTGGCTGGGCACGGCCCCGGAGCTGCCGCGGTGGCACCCATGGGTGCAAACGCTGCTAGGAGCCAGAAAACACTTCGGTTTTATAATACTTGTGGTTTGTGCCTTGCAGCCCTTCTCAGTGTGATTGTACATGAGAAAAGGTGGCTTCAGCTTTCCCGCTGTTAACCCTTGGAGTTAAGTGCTACAACGAGTCGCCTTTACATTTTATTGCAAACCCGAAGGGTGAGCGGGAGTAATCCGGGAGGTCGCGGAGGCGGTGGCTGGCGTGCCGATCCCGCTGGGACAGCCAGCGAACTCAGATCGGCCACAGGCTGGCTTCTAGCCCGGTGGGGGGCCTGGAG
>NW_010515283.1:1290-2351 GCF_000687285.1 Phaethon lepturus | reverse complement strand
GGCCAGCCAGCGAGCTCAGAGCGGCCACAGGCTGGCTTCTAGCCCGGTGGTGTGCCTGGAGTCGCGTTAAGTGAGTACATGTCCGTAGCGCTCTGCCTCCGCGTAACTCTTACGTACTCAGCACCGCGTTACGGACCACCCGTGGCCAGGCTTGGCTACCAAATCGAACAGCGTACTTACCAGCTGGTTTAATTTCTGCGCTTGTGCCAAACATTTTCTCACCGAATCACTTTCCTGCTAACAAAAGGCACAGGGAACATGTGTTAGCCCCGTGGTTTTTGGAGATTCACCCAGAGACGTTAGGCAGCTGCCGATGGTGTTAATGGTTTCCTCCAACGGGGAAATAAAAGTGTTCACATACAGTGACAGCAAAGGATTGCGGGAATTGTAATGGGTTTGTGACACTCCTGCCATTTTCCTGAAACTTTTTTTTATCAGACACCGCTCTGAAATTCCTATGCATTTGAAAAAAAGATTAGCAAACACCCTTTTTTGTTCTGCCATGCATTAACAGCTAAAATATACCTTTCAGGGGAAGGGTAAAACATCAGCCCTGCAGGGCTCGAAATGTGACCTTCACTGGTAAGTTCCAGCTGGAAAAAGTTAATTATATTCCTCTAGGTGGTCACCCTACGGGAAAAGCAGGCAAACCTGGGAAATCAGAAGTTTAGAAATACCTTGGGGGGCTGCAGAGCACACTGGGTCCCTCCCCTGTCATCCCCCCCCGCCCCGTTTCCTGCGAGCGCTGCTTGGGATATTCTGGGTACTGAGTGCTGGGGTGCTCCCAACGCCCAGTATGGGTGACGCACGCGGGTAGCGTCACGTACCGTGGGTGAAGGTACCAGCGCCTGCGCGCGCGCGCGTGCGTCTGCGCGCACGTGCTGTCCTGACTGTCCCCGTGCGCACGCCCAAGCTGCCCTACGCATCCTCGACAGAAGCCATGCTCAGCCTTATGTTTAAGAAGTAATCGAGGAATATCACAAGGTTTCTCTAAATTTGAAAATACAAACTGAGTTTATATTGCGGTTTGCACAGGCCCCTGTTGTGCACACCGTAGCTGT
>NW_010515283.1:357-1259 GCF_000687285.1 Phaethon lepturus | reverse complement strand
ATTGTTCCTTATGCGAGAAAACCAAATTCAGCCAGTAGCCGCTGCTTTATCAAAAATAAATATATTTGTTTGTTAAAAACAGTGAATGTTTTTAACTAAAAGGAAAAGAAATAATTTAAATTAAGATATTTTTTATTTTGGGTTTTTTTTTAGAAAGAGCCTTTGCAATGCAGGTACTAAGCCTGAGACTTTTGCAGATCCCATCAGTAAAAATGATTTGTTCTCCCAGGAGTGTTTATTAAAACTGTGAAACATATACAGAAATGGTGAAATACGGTTCTGAGGGAAAGCCTTTTGTGCAGGGACATAGTTGGTAGCTGCCTTTACACCGTGTGCCTGAAGCTGGTGTGCCATCCTCTCTGCTCCTCTCCAGACATCCAGCAGAACCGCCTTCCCATGGGAGACACGGTGGTCGCTATTAAATCCTTCAGAAAAAGGACTTGAGAACTCCACCGAAACGCACGGCATTTGAAGGGGTGCACATTCTCCATGCTCTGTGTACGCACACATTTCAGACAGTCAGACAGCTTTGCCGGTACGTTGACAGGGTACGAACTCGCTCTGCCGTTACACGACCCCCCTCTGCCATTACTGCAAGTTCTAGCCAACCGCCGCCGCACGTGTCGGAGCCAAACTCTTCTGGGGTGCAGTGTGTCCCCCAGAGCCCCCAAAATGCCAGGGGATGCTCCAGCGTGTGTTTGCCTCCCTGCAGTTCGGACAGTGTCCCCAACCATTTTTTTAAAAATTGTTTTCTCATTATATTCATGATGTTTGCGTATCAGATTTACCCAGAAAGTTTATAATCTATGTCAGCTCAAGGGTTATACATGTATCTACGTATCTACCTATATCTATATCTATATCTATATCTATATCTATATATCTCTATCTCTATCTCTATC
>NW_010515283.1:0-210 GCF_000687285.1 Phaethon lepturus | reverse complement strand
ATCTATCATCTATAGCTATATCTATATATCTATGGCTATATCTATATCTGTAAAACGTAGCTTTGTTGCATATCGCATGGGAAGTTTATCTAATGGTTCCCTGTGGGTATACTATGGGTTTGGGTTTTTTCCTTCTTCTGGGACCAGCAATGCTAATTGAAGTCAGCAAGTAGCTAATTGCAGCCGGCAGCCCAGTACCCCGCAGCCCAG
>NW_010515282.1:0-4692 GCF_000687285.1 Phaethon lepturus | reverse complement strand
TGGAGCACAAGTCTTATGAAGAGCGGCTGAGCGAACCAAGTTTGTTTAGTCTGGAGAAAAGGAGGCTGAGGGGAGACCTTATCGCCCTCTACAATTACTTGAAAGGGGGTTGTGGTGAGGTGGGTGTTGGTCTCTTCTCCCAACTAACTAGTGATAGGACGAGAGGAAATGGCCTCAAGTTGCGTCAGGGGAGGTTTAGATTGGATAGTAGGAAAAATTTCACCAAGGGGGTCGTCAAGCATTGGAACAGGCTGCCCAGGGAGGTGGTGGAGTCGCCATCTCTGGAAGTCTTCAAAAAACATGTGGATGTGGCACTTCAGGACATGGTTTAGGGGACACGGTGGTGCTGGATTAATTGTTGGACTTGATGATCTTGAAGGTCCTTTCCAACCTTAGTGATTCTGTGATTCTTGTTTTGTGTGTAAGTGTGATTCTTTGATCTGCTGTCTCTAAATGGACTATTACAGGCATACATGTTCATTAAAGAAAAATGTTCAGTACAGCCAAAGATTTCTGCTGTCTTGGGGGGAAATGGTAGAGAATGAGCTATCTGCCATAGGTGTTATGTGCGGGGCTCATTTGCTGCAGAGAGGCGGTAAGACACTGCTATGACAGAAACCCTAGCCAGTACAGGTAACTATTGTGCTCCACCCCTCTCTTTTCTTTAGTTATCACTTAGGACTGGTGTGTATGGGAAGTCTACTGGCACAACTGTCAATACAATGCTAGTGGTAGAATTCCTGATGCAGGCGTACTTAGTCGAGAGTAAGTCTTCAGAAACATATATATGTTGATATAATTATTTAACTAGAAATAAACTGATATAGTTGTTTTCTACTCAGAATTAATCCTTATAGAAAACACAGACAAAAATATGCTTGATGAAGTTTTTCCTTTGTTTTTTGTGTTTTATCTCCACAGATAACTAACTTTCCAATTTTGCAAGTTTCTTAGATCAAAGCTCCTAGAGTTGAAATCACCACATTCATGAATTCACAGGTAGCTTTTCTAAAGTTAGAACTTGCCCCATTAAATTATTACTCTTGCTTCTAAACCAGACATTGTGACTAAATGTTGTTGGCAGTTCATGGAACTCAATTCTTCAAGTATATGTGGAGGTAAAGAATAAGTGGGTTTGTCCTGGAACAATCTTGAATCCTTCAAGGAAAGTGGAGGTAGCGCATTGTGCTGGACCAGTTCTGCTGTGCTATCTTTCAGATATAAAGATTCAAGGTGTCTGGATCTGTTTGAATGGACCTTGAGAGAAGATTAACCCTTTAATTTGATATAAAAGGAAAATGATGATGAGTTTGTTGGGGAAGGGTTGGACCTTTTTTCAGGACACAGAATAATAGAAGCATATTTTGCTGTTTTGGTTTCTTTAGTACTTTGTGTCCTGGTAAATGTGGATGTTTTCTTGTTTGTTTTCTTTTTAAAGGAATACTAAGTCTACACTGGTCTGTCCTTGAGGTAACAGCTTGTGAATAACTCAATGATTTTGATTTCCCAGTCCTTTGTTAAATGGATTTGCTGGAATGCAAATTTGAATCCTTTTAGAACAGTGGGGTTTTTTTCCCAGAGATACTGATCTTTATCTGTAGAATTTTCTGGGACAGACAAGTTAGATGGGACTTAAATTCCTCATGGTTAAAAAAAGACAGGAAAAAATCCCTAAACACCACAGTAGGACAAGGCCATATTTTTCTTTCAGATGACATGTTCTCAGTAGTTTTACTCATATTTTTGTAAACTGAGGCCTGTTCTGGATTTTGTCTGCTTTTGCTTTGACAGTAATTGTTGTGGAAATTGGTTACAGCTATTCACAATGTTACTTTGCCTTCAGGTAGGTGAATGGTTGCGTTTGACCTAATCCTACCTCTTTGCCTCTGAAATTTTACTGAGTACTAATGACTCTGCAGGAAAATCTGCAGTAGGCAGTTTGACTCCTATAAAGAAAATTCTCCTGGGATCACTGTTCTAAAGATGGAATTTGCTTGCATTTTTATTCCTATTTCATGGAGATGAATAATTCAAAGTGGCTATTGATTTTTTTAATTATTACTTTTTTCTTTTTTTCCTCCCCTCCATTTGTTTTTCATCTCTGGTTTCATCTGAGCTACATCCTTGCAAGAAAGCATGTGTTGCAGTGCTGATCTCATCCTATAGGAGGACATAAGCCTGGGAGGGAACAGTGCCTAAAATGGACATCCTATCTGATCAATGTCTAAAGAACATTTGGTTATTTCACATCTTTTTTTCATTTCTCGACCTGTAGACCTTATAAGCAGCAAATGGCTGGTAACTGTAATATCCCAAACATATATACACACAATTTACAAGCACTAGTTTGTAGAGACTAACGTTTCATCTCTTTAAATTTAAAATATGCCTGGAAGAACAGTTCCTGTTCTGTAAACGTAGCGTATGGTAATTGCTTGTGGTATCTTTGCATGTAGTAGCAACTAGATCCTGTAGCTGTTAGTTTTTCTTGGAATTTTTTGCTTGTCTTCAGACTTAGATTCATTGTGAGAGAAGCCTCCATATAATGCCAGTTAAACCTGTATGAACCTGACAGATTATGGGTTCTGCAGCTTCAAGGAATGTGGCAGAGCTGTTTTGCATTGCTTACCGAAAAATGCCTGCATTTCAACATCTTGGTTTCCGATTCTAAATATCATACCGAGGAGAAAAATGGAACAAGACTGGTATGGGTTAATAAAAACTGTACCTTTTGTAAGCAAGTCCTCTGCAGTCTTTGACACAGAGTCACATAAACATGGCAGTATATCCAGAGTATTGTCAACTTTCCCAAATGTATTTTATCTTGGAAATTTTACCTGTGCCACTGCCAATTCTAAATTCTACTCTACCCACTCCCCAGCCTTTCTTCTGGTTTGTCGGCCAGGCTTAGCTCCCCACCTTCCATTTGCATCATCTTCACCATTGCCACTGATGCTTGTTGCCTGTCTCCTAGGATCCTGTTGTGATTTTGTCAGAACTGTCTTACTATATATTATAGAACTGTCCTACTATATATTATATCCTCTCTATAACGCAGCATGGCATCTGTTACCTGCACAACTAACGGGGCATCTGGTGAATCGGTGCCTCTGGACTGACACTCTCCTTTATAACGATGTTAGCAGCCTTTTTGCCTCTGTTCAGGCCTTGGAGACAGTTAAAACAGCAAGTTCCTAGGAATCTGACCCTTCTCAGGGCAACTGGTGCCTTTTACAAGAGATTACTGGCTGGTTCAGAGAAAGAATGTGATCCGAGGCAGTTAAACATGTCTGGAATAAAAAGATACCTTCTGCAGGAAGAGGAATCTTGCACCATATTTTGGCTCTTGTAGCTTCTCTCACATTACCTTGGTTGCATTTCTTACTCTCAGTGCTAGACTTGGCTTGTATCGTCTCTTTTGTTCTTTGTCTGCTGGGACATGTGGAACGCTTTTTTGTGCCTCTGGCTGGAGCAGTCCTGTGGGTGCTAATTGGGTACTAATGCTGGCAAAAGCTGCTGAGGAGGTAAAGCCAACCTGAACACTCTGTAAAAGGCAAGAGTTTTTCTTCAGGTAGATGTATGCTGCTTTTTGGAAACACTTTTGGAGAAGCCTTTCCTTGGACTCAGTGTTAGTCTCATTAGGAAAACACTAGGGTTTGATCCCAGTGTCACTAAAAAAACACTAGGATTTGATCCTAGTCCCTCTTTCTCCTCTGCCACATTAAGCCACCCTTTTGGGTGCTCAGGAGTCATCCTGCACTCATGCAGGGGACACACTGCTGTTCTTACTGTGCCCCAGTATTTGCCTCTATCCCTCTTTTCATGTTCCTTCTGGTCTTTTTAGTACTGCTCATGTTTGCTCCAGTTTTGCAGCCTTGATTTATAAACCTCTTTATCCTTTCCACTGAGAGTTCTAGACAGGTCATCTTCTGTCATTTTCCCTAAAGCTTTTGAGTTGCTGAGTTAAATTAGGATCACCATTTTAAAAAACTTCTTTTCTGGGACAAGAGAGACCAGAGTGTTGCCACAGAAAACTCACAGGGTTCATGAATTTGTTTAAAGGAGGAATTGGAAAAGGGGCTGGTAGTAGGTGCTGACAGTCTCTCTGGACCTGCATTAGGGATGCTGTTAACACAAAAGTAAAACCATACTTGGTGAAGAAAACGATCAAGAGCTGAATGGAATGGATGACTTGGGCTATCCACCTATAAATTTGTCAAATACCACAGTAAGATTAGAGAAGCAAATATGGCTCAAAATATCTCAGATACTTCAGGGCCTAAGGAGTCATTATCAGAAAGATGAAAAGATTCTCAAATTAAGGAAGAGAAGCCTAAAATCGTTACTGTATTGGACTTGCAAAACAGATGGAAGAATAAAATACTTAAGGGATTAAAGGTTCCTTGAAATAGAAGTATTCAAACAACTAAGAAGGTGTCACTTCATTTCGGAAATGGTTATTTAAAAAATAAGGAAACTTGACAAAAGTGAGAAATAAATCTTAGACAGAATTTTTAAGCAACTGTACAGAATAAGAAGGTACAAATATCTGTAAATAAGAAAGGAGATAGGAAGTAGGGAAGACTCATTAAATAGCTGCACAGAAAGATGCAAGATGGGAACTGGAGGAGGCGAAGTCCCTCCCACTGTAAGAGAAGGTAAGCTTCAAGACCACCTGAGGAACCTGAACAT
>NW_010515281.1:39220-110133 GCF_000687285.1 Phaethon lepturus | reverse complement strand
CACGGCCCCCCGCCCTGCCTTATTAGCTTGTCAGGGCTTATCTCGTGAAGTTGTGCGGGACGTTACTCACAGGACAAGGCACGGGCAAACTCTGGAGAGGGCTTAATCCCCAGGAGCTGCTGTCAAAAAAAAAAAAAAAAAAGAAAAAGGGGGGGGGGGCTTATTGGCCTCAGAACAGATACACAATATTAACAATATGATTTCATTTATTCTCTGTTTCTAAGATAAGGAAGAAAAAAGAGAAGGAAACCGCGTTTCAGTTTTTAACCGATCGTTTGTTGAGCATCTGCGGACAGTGCTGCTCTGCTCACGCAGGCTTGGTGGGGGACTGCAGGTTTAGAGAGAGCGGAGCGTTTCCCGGGCGCAGGGGAATGCCCTTTTTCCCAGCTGGAAGAGGTGCGAGCCGCTCCCTGCCTGCAGCGGGAGGGGGAAGGGGCAGGGCGGCGGGGCCGATCCTCAGCTCCTTAAGCAAAACTTCCAGCTGAAGCAGGACCGACAGCGATTTTCCTCCCTCTAATGAGTCGCCTCTGCTAATAAATGATGCCTCTGCTCAGGTTCCTCAGCGGTCGGCAGATGAGTCCGAGAGAATTTGATCCTTTATTTGAAGATGCGTTTTAATAAAACTGCTGTAACGTTGGCACTTTATTAGGAGGTTATTGTTTCCAAATTAATACTTAACCTATGAAAAATGGCTATCCTGCTAAACTGGATTCACCTCCATGCACTCCTTTCTTTATTTACATGCATTTTACAACTAAGAACCTAGCTCTACATTTCCCTGAATCATCAGACCATTAATTTGCTGGGGAGCTAGCTGTTTCACCCAGATGGATGTAATTCTGAATAAAGTCAGAAGAAATGCAAAAACATATGCGTTTCTGTCATTCCCCCCCCCTTTTTTTTTTCTTTCCTTATAGTCGGTCTGTGTTGAGCAATGCCTTCAGAAACTTCATTATCTAAAAGACAGACCTAGAGGGCAGGGACTTTGGGAATAGATCCCTTTTATTCTGAAACTCTCTAAACTTAGAGCAGCGTTGAACATGTCCTCAAATCTGCACCTTCCAGGAGGAAATGAATGATGTGCCAGACACTTCACTTCTAGTCAAAAAATATAAACCAAATGCTGTAAGGTTCGGCATTCTTTCTCAGGCCCATTTTCTGTGCACATTGCACAGTCAGAATGTAAGATGGTCACCTCAAAACTTGATAAAAACCCTATGCAGACCTTACTGTATATCTCTTCCTCCATTTTATTTCAATTAGGTTTTACTAACAATTCATAGTGAAAAAATGGACAGCTACCCTGACAGGATACCTTTGCAAGTTTGCAGGCCAAGCAAGCTCAAACAGCTCACATGTTAGAAATAAAATTGGCCTAACTGTAATATTTCTGAAAGAAGAACTTTTTTTTTTTTTTCCCTGCAAAAAGGTATTATTTTGCACTTAAAATTTCAACTTTCTCTGACTTTCTTGAATGGTCAAAATTTACACCCAAGTCAGCATGAAGCATTGCAACAGGGGGGTGGTTACAGTGGATTTTAGGTTTTAGGTATTGCACGTTAACAAAAAAATCCTAACAGAGCAAGTGTAGTTTCTGTTTGATATCTGAAAGAATTATCATCTAAAAAAGACCCTGAAAATATTAATCTGCTAGATAAAGTGAGTGCTGAATAGAAATGTATTTCCATCAGCTCTGCAATACAAATCAAGAAGCATTGTAGGTATCATATGTTTGATAAATCAAGAATTTGTGAATGCAATGCCAACATCAGAGCCCTCAAGATATTTTTTCTTATTTGAAAAAATACATGTTTAATTATTAAAATTTGGCTTTTCCTTGTCTTGACTTTATGCTTTATTGAAAGGCATGTTTGGTTTAGGAAGTGGGATTGTAATACAGGCGGTTACATACCTAAAGCAAGTGTCTGTGTTTAAATCAAAATCGCTATCTTTCATGCAGGTGAGTGAAACAGGTTATTTGCTTACGGCAATTTTAGTGTCAGTCATATTTTATTTATCTGTATAGATTTAGTTATTTATTTTTATTTACCATTACTGCTTGCAGCAGGACTTTCACTGAGGTGAATATCCCTAATACGAGCATTTAGAATTGTCTAGCTAATTTGCTTAAAACACTTGGGATTTTTTTTTAAAAACTAAAATTTTTTTTTTTTTTAAATGTTGGATTAGTTTTCTGCCGTGATATTTGTAGGGGTTGTTTAGTCTGTACTTTTGATCAATATACGATGTGTTTCATGCTTCCACAAACATTTTTAATCATATAGCAAATTGTTGAATGTTCCTATAAGAGGCAATGGACAAAGGCTGCCAGGAAGTGTAACTACATTAAAGCAGTGAAACGTATGAGGGCTGAAATAAGGGACTGAACCAAACCACACTGAAATCAATGGGAGGCTCCCGTTGAGTTGGAACAGGCTTCAGGCACAGTATAAACGGCTGTGCAGGTACAGCACTTTTCATCTCTTTCCAGTTTTGCCTTGGTTTACAGCACGTTATTTACAGGTAACATTCCTGAGCTAGATTAAAATTTATTGATCCACGTCTGGTGTAAAAAGGTCTGTGTTTGGATGTTAAGTACTGATAGGAAGGCTGGACTGGTATGGCAGAGCTGATGGATGTGGTATGCAAGGTTCACTTTACCCAAGTGATGATTGCTTTCAGGATATTTCTTAAACTATTGTTGTTTTAGATAAAGGTGTATTTTTGTGTGAATGCAGCAACTGTCTAAAAGATTTGGTCAGGTTTTTTCCAGTAAACTGTTTTTTTGAGCCACATGACTAAAAGTTGAAAATTGACCAGTTTACCAAATCTATATTCTTTTTATGCCAAGGAGTAACAGCAATGAGGACTGCTCCCCCCAGCACTCTTCTACAAATATCACTTAATAATTAACTCCCTGCTCATATTGGAACTTGACTGTGAAAATGCTGTTTTGTGCTGGGAGAATTCAGATGCAGTAAACACTGCTACAGCAAATGGAGTGTTTCTGTTGGGATATGCTATAAATGGGGTTTAGTCTGCTCCCCCTGGAGCCATAAGTTTAGGATCTGATCCTCCTTAATATCATATTTCTCCTTCTCATGATACTTAGTGACTGGAGCAAAAAGCACAGCTATTTAAAAAAACCCTACTCCTTAAAAAATATATGAACCTGCTTATCTAGAAAATCTCAGTATCGCTGGAATTTTTAATTTTCTCCCCTCATTTGCGAAGGACTTAGAGACTCCTTTACAAACTTAACTTCATATTTAGATACTCTCTCCTTTTAAGTTCTATTGTGTACTGAAGAATAGCACATTTAATTAAAAAATTCTAACAACATAAAATTGTGCAGTGTTGTCAGTAGTGGCAGAGAAAGGGCCAAATTCTTCCCTTCTTAATCTGGCAAAATTCCCATTGACATCAGTGCTATGTTCTTTACGAAGTTCGGACATGTATTTTAAGACCCCACCAATTACAAGGAAATTGTTTTACTCTTGCTGCAGGGTTTGTCTTCTGGCTGACAGTAGCAATCAGAAAGCTGCATGCTCCTAGTTTTTCTGGTCATAAATTAGGAAATGCTAAGATGAAATCCTGAATGTTTCAAAAAGCTGTAAACAAGTCACTTTTGATATGAAAGCTATGCAAGAATGATCTGGCCGTCCTCTTCCAAGCAGGACTTTGAGTTAAGCTATAGGAAAAGTTCTGAAGCCTTTTAACTTTTCCTCAGACAAAGCTGTCATTAGCTAAAATATTATTTTTACCTGTGGAAGTACGATGAAAGGGCTTTACAATCCAGATTTGTTTATCCTCTGTAGGTCTAGTAAAGAAACAAAATTTCCCTTCTGACATACCCAAATAAACAATGAGCCTATTTCAAGTTCCGCTCAATAAGTGTGTTAAATGCATAAAGTATTTTGAGTAAATGCCATGCAGCTGTTTGGTAGCTTGCAATTACTGTGGTATTGTGTCTGCCTGCGTTTTGTGTACTGCTATAAATCCTGCAAGTGGACACTGCTATTTCTGACAACATCGTGTTGGGTTTTCTATAAGTCTAGAGGTTTTGTTCCGAGTAGATGAAAATAATGAAACATTATAAATATTAGATAGTCTTGCTCCAGTGTGTGGTGCTGTAAATCTCTGGAGATTTACAAAGAGACAGTGACAACATGAATGCAATTACACATGATACTATTTTATGAGCTAATTCTATAAAGCAGCATCTCAGCTCTGCGCTGACAATAATTTTTCACGGCAACTTTCGGAATGTCCCATGGAACCTTTTAATAGATTAATTATTTGCTCATCCCAAAATAAATTTGCACGTGGCTGGAATTAAATAAAAGGCCCACCACTGCTTCAGGAGGAGTTTTGCCTGGGAAGGAACTCAGGATAGAAGCAGTTATTTCAGGGCTCGGATTAAAATGCTGAAATACAGGGATATCTGCCAGGAGGCTCTGCTGTGGCTGTGCACCGCCACCGTACGTGCCCTGCAAAGCCTTTGTCCTGCCCTGTGGTCTGTAGAGGTTCTAGGCTGGTGAAGGAGAAATATTTCTTCTCTGAACCTTAGTTCAACAGGTGACTTTGAAATGACCTATGAATTCTTCCGCTTTTGTTGAGCTGACATCAATAGGGAGCGTGGTTCTAGGAAAATACACGTAGGTATTTTCTCAAGGCTTGTTAATTTAAAAAAAAAGACCTGGAAAAACACTTGTAGTGTTAGAGGATTCAAAGAGTTCTCAGAAAAAAAGAATTTTGGAATTGTTATAGCAGCTGTTATAATCTATTCTGTAAATCACATGGGAATTAAAACAAAATATTTTGTAAGGATGTTTTTGTCAAATAATAAATATGCTATCATTTAGCCTTAATGTTTTTCCAGAGGTGTTATTGTTATCTGATGAAAGCGAAACCTTAGAGTACCCTGTATTTTGACTGATGAGGATTTCATATTTATTTATAGCCATGCCAATGATAACACCCATGTATCTATTCAAGAGAACATATATTTTTCAAAATTGGGTGCTGGAATTTATGCTTTTGATCCATACCGAGTTATGTTTGTCTTCTAGGTGTCACCTATATATTGTCACCAAATTTAATCAGCAATACTAAAAGACAAAACGTAAAAAAACCCCAAAAGCTGTAAGTGTCTTTGGTCAGACTATTATTTACTTTAATAATGTGCATTTATATCACCATAAGCCTCTCTGCAGAAACTCAGTCGTTACTTTTCACTGCCTGAGCGTTGTTTTAAACTGGCTTTTATAAGAACACGAATCAAGCCCTTTACGTCATTTTTGCCCTTCTTTACAGGGTATTGGTTGCTGCTGGTGCGACATGTCAGTTCATCAGCCTGTGGACTAAAGTGCAGTATGATTTCACTAATGACTGGGATGCATACTGCAGATTACCACATTTTGCAAATTAGTGAGTAATCAAACAAACATCATAAAAATCAAGGATATTGCATAATGAAATATACTTTATTCATTTATTTTTACAACCTTATATTAGTTTTAATTATTTCTGTTAATAATTCATTGGGTGCTAGCACATGGAGCTATGGAATGTGTTTTTTTTAAAAAACATATTTTAGCAACCAAAGCCCCCATTGTAGCACTCTGATATTCAATCCTTTGTGAGATGGGTGAGTGCTTCTTTCTTGTGTGGAGGACTTCTTTTCAGAGATAATCCCTAAGAAGGTCCTAGAGTCCTTGGGGCCATACTGGTGGAGATGCTGGGGAGGAGTGGCTGTCACCTTGGGAAGTTTGCTGCAGCTGGGCTGGGTGCTCACCTGTGTTGGCTTCCAAACAGCTGATGAAGGGAGAGAAACTCATCCTGAGCAGGTTAGAGCAGGAGCCTGGTGTGGGTCTTTTGGCCACTCACTGGAGTAAATGTCTTCTCCTGCTCCTTCAGTCCCTTCCTTCCTCTTCCTTTCCTCGTCCATAGAGTAAGCCTAGAGCAGGAATAACACGAAATCATATCTTTTACCCGCTTTATTTCTGATGTAATGTCTAGTAATGAATCAGGGAGTGAAAGTTTCTCTACTGAGCAGCTGTTGCTGCAAGGAGGGCAGCATTCGCTGCCTGGTGTATCCCCTCCGAGACATCCACCTCCGGCGCCATTTACTGCCTCCTGCCCAGCTGGGCAGAAATCACTCGTTTCATGTCTGTGGGATGAACTTCTGTCTCTCTTGAGCTCAGTTTGGACCTCTGATATGGAGGAGAACATCAGGGTCTTCATTTCTCACCATTGCTTTAAGAAATGTACTGTTTTTTTGAAAGTGCCAAGGTAAATATTGTGTGTATGTATAGAACCTATGTGCAACGCACAAGTTCTTTTTTTTTTTTTCTTCTCACTGTACACTTACTTTTCCCTTCCATATGCTAGCTTGTCATCTGGCAGTTCCATAAACTTCCAGTTGTTAAAACCATTTCCCTTTTTTCCTTATATTTTAAGCTGGATCCATGAATGGCCTGTCAAGAGTTTAATATTATTGTAAGCTGAAGTTTGGATGGTAGCAGCGACAGGCCACTAACCATAATTGTGTTGCTGTTACCACTGTAACAAATTTGTGTCATTTAGTTATTTTGAAGCTTGGGAAGTGCGTAAAGGCAAACGCAGTACTGATGAATATTTATAATACTGCTGTGGGATCTTAGGTTTTACTATGTTTGCATCAATTCTGCAAAATTGTCTTTAAAAATTAGCAGAGTGGATTATATCTGAAAATGGGGGACAACAGTGAAAAATCTTGCCATGAAAAATATTTATAACCACAGAAGACACTTTCTTGTATCATTTTAACAGGAACAACATTAGGGATAGCTTTCTCGCAAAGACCAGAGTAGGAGACAGACGCTTGGTCTGACCTTAAGTCAGTGCACCAGTGTTTGACAAGATGCTAAGCACCATGTGAGGTACACAGATTTTCCTCATTTGACAGTATTCAACTGATTGCAGCTTTATGCCCCAAATATCTGTGTTTCTTGGTGACCTTATTAGAGAAAGGAAAGTTTTAGCCCCCTTGTAGTCTCAGAGGGAGCAAGCCAGTTCCTGTGTCACACTGTCAGGGCAAATGAAGGCTGTGTCCTTCACTGCTTGTGAGGCTGGTGGGGTATTATCAACCTACTTGAAACATGATTTTAATGTGTATAAAACATGCTAACAATTTCAATTTATTGGCAGGTCATTGAATTTTTTAATGACTTTTTTTTTTCCAGTTAGAATTGAATATGTGCAATAGAAAATTGATAAGCATGAGTCATAATGTTTCCCTCCTTTACATCATGATTGTCTTTCTGAAATAGTCATACTCTAGAAACTGATTTATTTTTTTACTCATGTTGATAATATAGTGTGCATTGGAAATTTGAGATAATGAATGATATTTTAGATAATTATATTCTTCTTACAGGCATAGTAGTCAGAATTTATTACATATGGAGGACTGGTACTAGAATGGATCTTGATTTTTTTTATTTTCAGGTTTGTGAGAACTGCAGTTATCTACCAACCAGCGAGTCGCCACTAATGGTTGAGTATGAACCACAAAGAGATTGTGAAGCGTTGCAATAAAAAGAGCACTCTCTTAATGTGCTGAGTCTGACCGTCCGTCAGTGCAGCTGGGGACAGACTGGTCTGGTCGGCTTTAACCCTTTGGCATCAATGCACTTATGTCAAGAATGACTAAAGTTGATTAATTTTGGAGGTTTAACTGGGGACTAAACACAGCCCAGATCATCTCATGACTCCTGCAAACAAACAACTGACTTTCACGCATTCAAACCTAGAATAGTTGTGCTTTTTTCCTTGGCCAGTGAGTGTGTGCGAAATGTGACTATTTCTAAATACGAAAACCTCAGACATTTACATGAGAACATCTCTCAAGGTCATAAAGTATGTCTGCTGAAGACAAAAGGATATTAATTTGACCATAATTTGTGTGAGGGCTTTCAACAAGGCAGTGGAATGCATATTTTTAAGTTTTTTTTCTCTAGTAATTTAATTTCTCAGGAAATGTTGCCATTAATATTTTATTTTGAGCACTGGGGCGCAAATGGTATTACCCATGTTTCTCTTTATTCCTGACAGTACACTCGACACCAAACACGTGTTCCAGTAGCATATTTGTCCCCTGGTAAACACAAAGTCTTTTTTTTTCTTTTTCTTTCCCTTTTTTTTTTCTTCCTCCACAGCGTCCCTCACTTACAAAAACCAACAATGTTTAGAAAGGCTGGAAAAATAATGAGATGAGGGGACATATGAAAAACCATGATTTTTCCAAGTGAAATTAGAAACAGGGTCTCTTTAACATGGAAATTTGATTTCTCTACAGTTTGAAGACTCATTTCTGCAACTGTCACATATGTAAAATTTCCAGTGAAGTCAAAGAGGCCTTTGAATACAAAGAAATGGCACAATCAAGCTCTGAATATATATATTCCATATGCTTTTCTCTCTCTCCCAGTGATGTCCATGTTACAGTAATTTCATCCAGATAAAACTGTCATCATTTTAATTTTACAGTCCCTAAACTGTTAAAAAAATGAAATTAATAAAACCAATTTATGAGAAGAACAACTCATCTTTGTGAGATTATTTAATTAGCATCTCCATTTTTTTATTTTAAACTGAAATGTGAAATATTGCATTGTCAGGACATCCTTGAATGATATCCTACACGTATTGTTTGTTTGGGATGGCCTGAAATCATACAACTTTACTGAATTATAACCAGATAAATATATTTAAGCCTGAGGGCAGGAAATCCTGGCAGCTGAGACGTGGGGAACATGCAGTTTGTCCATACTAGATTCTTCTGTTCCCTTTTACTAATAAATCTATTAGAAAGCTTTGTTTTCACTCTCTGCATGATAAATAAAGTCTCTGTCTTTGGTACCATATTAGTGCTTGGTACTGATGCTTGTAACTCCACCTATTCTCATGGAGAGATGAGACCTCTGTCAACCAAACCTCATCAGGTCAGGTTTTGTTTGGGTTGGTGCCTATTCCGAAGCAGGGAAAATATCGCATATCACAAGTATTATGGGATTGATGAATCACACCTCGGCTTCATAAGGTCGTCTGCAACAGTTATTTGAGCTGCCAGACCACCCACCTCAATTTTTGATTTTGTAGAGTGTCTAGTTTTATTTTCTATTTACCCATTTTATTTTTCCCCTCCACCACCACATCTCCCTTCTGCAAATCAGTTGAGAGGAGACTGTAAAAAGTCAGGGTAGCACCCTCTGTATGTTCATACAACTCTCTGTTCGGTTGAACCCTTTGGTAAACAATTTTTCTTGCATGACAGAGCATGTGCTGTGTGGCAGACATTTTTATGAGGTAGCCTAGGACAGGGCTAATCACATCAACGTGTCTCAGGTTTTGACCTTATCACTGTTGTGCACTGAGCCTAAAAATTGGACACTGGCAACCACATTGCAGGAAAATAAATGGGAGATGACATTTTAGTTAAAAAGAATAAGTGGATTTTGTTTTATTGAAACATAAGGTCACATGACTCTTATTTATTGTTCTTGTATGAGTGTAATTAAATAGCTGCCATGTTGCCATGCTAAGTGATTAAAAAAAAAAGTGATTTCACGTGCCAGGACCCAATTCCTGGTTCTGCAGCTGTTTTACATTCAGGCCTTTTAATAAAGCCATTGGAAACTCTACCTGGAAAGCAATGAGAGAATAATATTCTTCTGTGAAAAATCGTTTACAACATCTGTAATAAAGAAGGCTAAATCATAACTCTGCCATTTAAAATCATAAATAATATGTTAGCTTTTAAAAGCAGCATTTGTCCTTTTGAAATCTTTCGATGTCAGGCTGCTTTAAGAAAAGCCTAAGTAGACCTCCTCTGTACAGTGGTTCGATTAAGAAAAAATCATTGCAAAGTCTTCAATACATATATAATGAAAAGTAGGATGTAAATGTGAGCCCGGTAATTTATTGTTGGTGTCAGAAACAGCAGAATTTGTTGATACAACCATCATTGTTTCCAAAGGTTGTAATAATACAAGCTATTCTTATTGGATTACCTGCATATATATTTTTAAATATATATGTATATATATGTGTACGCATGAAGATCGGTGACATAATCTTTAATAACCTGTGTTTAAGAACATAATTTTTCACTGATGCACTAACCCTCTTACTTCATAGATATATTGTCACCTTTTGCAGTGATAGCCTGACTGTACAAAACGAGAGGCAAACTCTGGCAGTCCTAGTAAGGATCTTTCTTAACACAAAGTAGAAATAGTTCCTGAAAATTCAGAAACGACACCACGTGTTGCTGCAAATTGGAAAATAACTGCTACTTGCAAAATGCCAGGCTGCAGAGAGGGCTGTGGTCTGGAGGGCAAATTGGCCTCAGCTTCCAGCCTCGAGCCATTTAAACCCACCGTTAACGCCAGGCAGCCAGATCTGATCCGTAGGTGTGTGACCTGCACCGCCCCGGGAAACCCGCGAACTGCGGCCGCTGCTCAGGCGGCCCTTCCCGGGGCGCTGCCGGGGAGACGTCCAGGCAGGGCCTGGGAGAGGCGGAAGCGCACACCCAGGAGAAATGGCTGCGCCGCAGCGTGTTTCCTGATTAAACTCTGACTCCGCTGGAAAATTCTGGGCCCTTTCATCCCTTTGTATCTTTTTCACACCCCTCACCTCTGGCGCGGAGCTCCCCACGGCCCAGGCCGCCGGCACCCACCGTGCTTTTCCGCCGCGTCCCTGCCTCAGCCCTGGGGCAGGCTGGTCCCCAGTGTTGCCCAGGTGTCTTCTGCCCACCCCTGGTCCAGCAGCCGCCTGGAGACCCACCGCTGGGAGGGGGCTTGTGAGGGGGGCTCCGGATAAAGACAGGGGCTCTTTCTGCTTGGGAGAAATGAGCAGACAAGGCTTCTCCCAGCACCTGCCAATCAATCAAATTGAACACACAGACCAGTGGCCAGCCCTGGAAACCCTCGACTGTCATTTTCGCTAACACAGTTATCTTTCCCCGATGTTGTCTGAGAGAAGCAGGTCCCAGATGTTACCTGCTTAATAATTATCCCGTTTCCCAAGGACAAAGCTCCCCGCAGCTCCTGCACCGAGGACCGGGCGGACACCTATGGCGGCTCCTTGGAGCTGTGCTTTGCCACCGGCAGCTGACGGAGCACATTGAAATGGCTGTGCCTCGCGTCCCCACCTCCAGGAAGGACAATTGTATTAAGGGTTGACTTGATTTTTTTCCCAGATTTTTATTAGGTGAAATAGGAGAGCCACAGTGCTCTAAAACAAGTATAAACGCAATTTTGCTGCCCTTCCTTTTTGTTGTGTCGATGCCACCTGTCACAAAGCGGAGACAAATGGTTTGGTCTGAATTTGTACCCCATGATATTGTGAAGCTTTCAGGTGTTTGGGACAGAGCCTTCTATGTCTGCTGCGTGCGTGTATGATGCACGGGGCAGAGGGTCGCTCATCAGGGTGATTAGTTGCAGCGATACAAAGATGCACGTAACGATGTGGGGGCAACGCTAACGTTTCCTCTGAGCTTTCAGTTTATTGTGTCCAATGTAACAAAGGGATTGATGACCTCTAGAGCCTAATTCTCGTCTCACACAGTTGACATGGATATTAAACACACTCTAATTGACCTCTCCTGATTTATAACAGAGTAAGTGGACTCAGATTCATTCTGAATTGGACAAGCTTATCCACAACTTCTAGATATTGACAATGCAATTGGTCCCTATGTGGAAAGAAAGAAAGGTGTTTCTTCAAGCCCATATTCCATTTCCATGCTCCGATCCTTCTTTGTTTTAACTTTGCCCACATGCTGGTATGTCATGGTGATAATTGGACATTTTGTTTTTTTCAGTCATCTGTAGAATGTGCATCCAACTCATTGACACATGGATGAATAAGATGCTGGAAAAAAAGGGTGAATACCTCCATTACAAGTGTTGTAAATAATTGGTCTTAAATAAAAATATATGGCGAAAACAGAAAAACTGCTATTAAATACACCTTTGCTGTCTGCAGCAGAACACAAGACAGATTTACAACATTAATTATTTCCACCAGCTTTGAGCCTGAAATATGAATATGTCAGGTATTTAAATACCAATTTACTTTAAAAAATCTCTACTTTATTAAAAGATCATTATGCATATTGGAAAGTTAAAAGTCAAAGCTATATATCTGCTGAGGTGAAATTCACATTTATTGTCCACTGAATGTGATGGAAATTGAATTTGTCAGGAAGCTGATTGATATCTAGAAGTGTTTTGTTTTCAGTGACTGGCACTGCCGAGTTACAACCATCTATCATCTAACAGGTAATTAGTCAGATTTCTCATCATGAGCCTTCAATCCTGCTGTTTTATTATTGAAATACCACAAACCAGTAGGCATCTGAATGCAGATATAGTTCTCTGTCATGGTCTTAAGGACAAAGACAACATTTTGCAACTCAGCTGTAGTAAGTTTGAATAAAAGTCACTGAAATATGAGGCATGATGTTAATATATATGGGAAAAAGAGATCCTGGGAAACATCATCCGTGTCGACTTTTTTTCTGCAAAACAACATGTAATATTAAAATTTTTAGTCTTGCAACCTATGTGTAGAGAAGTATCTCCCTGTACAGAAGGAGTCTGGCTGAGGCAGAAGACTGTTTGGACCTTAGGATGGTAATGTGGGAATCAGGGTCTATTTCTGAGAAGCGCCATGTCTCTGTCCATTCTTGTCCATGGCAGACGTCAGGTCCTTCCATGCAGGAGCCCCAGGTTCTTCTTGGTGGTTCCCAGGGAAGCTGGTTCTGCTCCTGCATACATCTGTGGTAGCTCTCATTTGTCTCTGAAGAAAGCAAGACACAACCCGCTGTGCTTGGCCCAATTCGAATGTGGACATGAGCGGAGTTTGGGACTCAGGCCACAGCTGCCCCAAGAGTCTATGTTTAAACAAAAAAAGCTTTGTTGAGAGGTTGTTGTGAACTCTTCACATATGGTTGACTGCACATTGAGCCATTAACATGCTTTAATAAAAAAGAATAAAATAAAATATTTGATAACACAGTTGTTATCTACATGACTGTGATAAAAATGGGTTTTTTACACACCCCTCCTCTTTACCCCTTGTCTCTTTGAAGTGTTCACTGTAGATGATATAACAGCAGTTGAACAACCATTACTAGGAAAGGATATAAAAAAATAAAAATAAACTGTTACTAGAGCTTCAGGAAAATAAGCAAGATGAACTGATTATGCTACTAAATGTGTTACACACCGGATTCTGACTCTGTACTCACTGTCTACAAGGAAATTGAAAATGTGTTGCTGTTCACCCTTAAAATATTGCTCTTGTAACAGAATGCAACTGCATGAACTAATATTAGTAAAAGCTTATTTAGTATTAGGTTTTGGGACTAATTGATCTAATCCAGCTGTACAACTCACTCATAGCCCTGGGATGCCAGCAACCTTGGTGGCTTCAGGAAGTCCAATCTCTTTTTTTTTTTTAAGCTTAATTCTAATGTTAAAAAAAAAAAAAAGTTTTTTGGTGGAAGTTTGGGTTCGTAATATCCCAGCCCTCCATAATGTCAAGACACAACAGCCTTTAGTTCTTAATGAGTTGTAAATGTTGTTCTTTTCTAGAGAACTTCCACTGTTGAATATGCAAAGTTTTATATACTTTTGTAATCCTGAGTTAGAAATTATAAATCACCGTAAGTGTTCTTAGTTTATGCAGCACACCAGAAAACAATTGCTAAGCAAGTTATCTAAGCATACTAAAACCTGGTTTGATCCAAAATGTCAAAACATTTCTAGAACGAATAAACTGTCCATTGGGTATCATGTGTTTAATGATTCAAAGAATTTGACAGTAGTAGGATTTAAATCACAGTGTACATTATCAGATAACATATATGTGAATATTGTATTACGGCATTTAATTTGCAGTTGTTCCTCAAGATTATCTTGTGTTGCAGAGCCAAGTAATTTTGAATTATGAGTTTGTTGCATATGCTTGAGCTGACATTGTCAGATGTGAGCAAGAGGCTGAGACATGATTAATGGTGAAAGAGAGGGGTGTATATTAAAGAGACAGCTGAAATGCGAAGGGAGGTAGCTTTTGTTCCATGGACTGTTTGCCATGGAGGAGGATCAAAACATGGGAGTTCTGAATAACCCCAAACTTTTGGGGAGAGTGAAATGGAATTTACACTTTGTGGCCGAGACCCATCTTTCAAGTAAATGTTCCCTGCAGAGAGGATCAAATAACCCCTTGATGGAAAATGCAAATATAAACCCAACCATGAGCCACAGCTTTTCGTTACTCTCCTTCAGTGCAAGAGGTCTGTTTTAGGGGAAGTTTGGATAGCTTGTGTGCTTGGGCAAACCTACCCTGTCGAGCTGTTTGTAAATAAATCCCTTATTTCTTGCACAGTTATTCTACAGTCCAGCCCTTATAATCCATCCAGCAACAAGGACAAACTCCTATCTTGAGAGGATGAAATAAAAAGAATGTGTAGATAAAGATCAGGAGTCATACATGAAATCAGGGTAATTGACAAAAACCCCAAACTGGCAGAACATAAGGTGACTGTCAAAGCAGGGTGTAACATATTAGCAGTAATAAATAACCCAGAAATCTCACTTCATGGGAACCTACCAATGTAAACACAGAAGACAGCCAACGCTAAACACTAATTAGATATAATTGCATTTTCAAAATGATTTAATGGATTGGAGAACCGTTCTCTGGCACTGCCCTCCTGGACACCTGGGCCAGAGGCAGTCAGCTCACCCCTGGGCTCCCAGGCTTCGCAAAATGCCAACGAGGAGCCAGGGGCCAGATCAGGGAAACAAGAAGAAAGAAAACCTCTTCTCAGGCATGGCAGATGTTGGAGGCTCACGTGTGACTCCAAAGGTAGCTTTCCTGTAGCTTCACCCGGGGTCCCCTTTCTTGTACAGAGCCAACATACCTCATGGTCCATCCAAGTGCTGTATCTGGAGAGCTTGGCTGCTCCAGGAACATGGCTGGGGCATCAGCAGGGGATGCTGGGCCATGGAGCAATAGCAAAAGTTGGGATTTCTCTGGGTTATTACAGATCGACAGGTTTTTTTTCAGGACATTTCTAAGCAATAGGCCACTGGCCGTGTCAGGGTTGCTGAATATTTGTCTGCAAATGTGAGTTACAGTCACTGTCAATGCAGCGAGCTAGTCGCATGGGATGAGACACTTGTGCTTCAAAATGTACCTCTGCTACTTTCAGGCAGCTCAAATATGTTGCTGATGCAATTGCTGACTCTGGCATTGCATGTTAGTGTTTAAACTAATTGATACTGCTTCTGGCTTTGCCTGTTCCTTCCATGAGCAGTTAGCATTTCAAGTTTAAGAGATCCAATGTATCAGCATTTTGATTCTTGCTTTACTTTTCTATCTCCCATCAAACAAGCACCTAGCTGGGGGCAGGAGACCAGGGCTGGCCCTTAGTGAAATCTCAAGATACCTTATTCTTAAGCAATCACCTTTGGACTGTTACTACATGAATGCAACAGGGTTCCTACATGGCTGTTAACCATCATTTGCATCAATAGCAGCTCCCCCATCATTGTCTCGTTGGTCTCTAAATGGAGCAGCCTTGTGTAGTCCAAATCCTCTCTCCTCCCACCTCCTCGGGGTCTATGGTCTGTCTCCAGGCACTAGTAACATTCATTATTCACACAGTGTCACGTCTTCTGCTTGGCACTTGTCAACCAGGTGAAGGTGTGTTAGCCCCATAGCTCGGAGGACTTTGGCCAGTCACTGCTGAGTGTCTCAGACAGGCAGCCGGGTGTTGCTGGCACAGCATGGGCCATGGTGCAATGAAAAAAGGTAACTATGACTTTCTGCCCTCTCCATAGTCTTCTGCCAGGACCTGCCACTGCAGTGGTTTGACTACAACCCCCCGTATAATCTAACAGAACAGGCTTGTAACAGCCAATACCCTTAATTCCCCTTAATTTGGGGGTTTTGTGGCTTGGATCTCACTGCGTGGATGAATAACATACTTAACAGCCTTATTTAGACACAAGTATGGAATAAATGGCAGTGATCAAATGGGAGGGTGACACATCACACAGGTCTGATGGAACAAAGGTGACAGTGGTGGAGTGTCATAGGACAGGATTCTTCTTGTCTCTGAGTTTTACATTCGTTTTGATAGAGAAGAGATTGATTTTGAAATGAAGTTTCAAAGCATCAAGTCTGCAGAATGAGTGTTTGCAACAGATTATTTTACTTTTAACATTAGTAGATTAATTAAGCTCCTGAAATCTAAAGTGAAGAGCAAGTGAAGAGTCAAGCCTACCACCAGTAGTAAGCATGAGCTGGCAAGTATCTAATGTGTACTTTTCTCATACCCTTCAATCACAATTTTGGGTCCCAGTTTAGAGTGACCATGTGCAGGCGGTTGTTCCAGAAGATCCAGCAGACACCTGCCGGCGTCAGAGTGGGGCACATCTCCCGGTGTCGTGCCGGGTAAAAGCCCCGTGTGTTCATCCTGCACCCGTCGGAGGCGCGTGGGGTGGCCAGCCAGCCAGCGTCACCTGCTGACACAGCCCTCGTTCCCCTGGCACGGGGAAAAGGGTTTGCCGGTAGCGAGGGGACGTGAGGGGCTGATTTTCTCTTCTGTGGGGTGAGGAGCCCCCACTTCCACCCACAGGCGTCTGCCCACCTCCAGGCACCTGAACCCAATCCCGTGTAAAGGGCAAGGCTGCCGGGGGCTAAATACCTGGGGCTTAACGAATACCCTCGGGGATAATGATAACTGACACGTTGGCAGGAGGAAATTCTTTAAAGTTCAGTTGTTGTAAAATGGATAATATATTAAGGTTTCAGTATGTTTATTAAATACTTAACAATGTAATTTTTTAGAAGGCTATCCTAGCATTGCTGTCTTTTTGCATGTGCTTAGTTACCATTTTAAACAACTACAAAACAGTGACATGTGGTACTGAAGATTTTCTAAGCATCCCAAAGCAATATATGTGTGTGATATATGACATCCTTCCATAAATCCTAAATTTACACAGTATGCTAATGCTTGATTCCATAATTTCTTTTAAAAATGATTATACCCTGCTGCTAAGAGCAAAGGCATACTAAAATCAGTTTTCTATGCTTTTCCAACAATGAAATGCAAGCCAGCACACCACATAACCAATACTTACCATATGTTAGAAGATAATCCAGTAGGCTTCAGACACTGACATGATTTGCTTAAGTAAAAATCCCCTTTTTTAAGGCAGTAACAACAGCCTACCATTTTTGTTATTCCTTTAGCAACCTACTATAGAAACACTTATATTAAATATAAATATTTTTATTGTAAATCGATCTAGTCTATTTTCATTGCCTTTAATGTGGGATGGCTCGGGCTGAGTTGCTAGACTACAGGAAAAAGAGCTGCAATTAAATCATTGGGTTGTTCGAAGAAATTCTCAAAACCAGAAAATATTCACCAGATCAAAAACCTGAAGAGCAGTTTCAGGATTTCTCTGGTATATTGGAGATGAGATGAAACAGTTCAATTTGGTATTAAAATAATTAAATGTAGTCTAGAAAAACAGCTATAAAATATTTCTCTAGAGCACTGATGTCTCTTAAGTACAGTTCATTGCTTTCCCATTCTGTACCAAATGAAACTTAATATTAAGCACATACTTAAGTGTTTGCAAATCTGGGGTCTAAGGAAAGAAAATGTGAAATGCAATTTTTTATAGTGAAAGGAATGAATGCATCTGACAGGTTAAGATTAAGGCTTTATGCACTAATGTGGCATCTTTCATTGTTACAGAATGATAAGAAAATAGAAAAATTGCATGTAGAAAATAGAAGGTAGCAAATACACAAATTCCCTTCTTTTCAGTTTCAGCAGGGAAAACATAGTTGATCTCAAGTACTGCTTATAGGTGTAAAATAAAAATTTTTAAAGCTGAGATACTTTCAATTTTTCCCAAATCATTAGGACATCAGGGTTGAACTCTTGGCCCCACTGAAGTCAGTGATGAACAAATGAGTGGAAAATACAGGTCTAAAAGAAATTTATAGCTATTATCACTAGACTCATTTCTCTCACATCATACTTTTAAATACTCTTATCATTTCGAGCCATGTCATTACATGATCCTTGGTAAAATATATTTGCACCTGTGAGGCAGTGCTTTATATTTTCTTCTAATGCAAAATTTACGTAATGAATCTCAGCACGCTGGATTTATTAACAGCCCAGTTTCCTCAGCTAGATGAGTCTGAATTTCTGGTGCCTTGTTTCTCTGACCAGACTATTCCAGCTGGACTAGTGGCTAGTTTTATTGAGTAATGGACTGAGCAAAACCAGTAGTTATGGGGATACAAGGAGTATGCCCAATGGGAGCATTTGGCAGTATCTAGAAATATTTGTAATAGGAGGATTTGGCACGTTTCCAGCATCTGCAAAAAATGTAGACTCCTCCTTTACTCCCAAAATATGCAAAGGGTTTACAGCTGAGAACAGAGAAATGTGGGAACTCCACAACTTGACACATTGATCCGCTCCCAAATTGCCCACAACTGCCTACGTGCTTTGGAACACCCTCTGCAAACCCCAACATTTGGATTAAGTGTTTGTTCGCTCTTTTTCTAATTAATAGCAGAGTGGATTATTTTGCTCATTATGTAGTTAGCTATTTATTGGGCCAGATCCTCAGCTGGTGTTAATCAGCGTAACTATTGATCTTGATGGAACTACCCAAATTGTATCAGTCATAGTTTTGGATATTTGACTTTATGTCTTTCTAGAATAATACACTGGAAATTACAAATCAAACCTATATTTAAATATTTATAGCTATATAGTCTAATTCAGAATTTGATGACTACAATAAATTAGGCAGAAATTAATTTTGGACTAGATTTTGTGGGAAAAATATGACTCGTTCTTTCAGCTGCTGGGGTCATTTTGTGCAAATGTATTTAAAATCACTGAGAGGATTCTATTGTCGCATAATCCCATTGAAATTAATAGCTATATTATATGACACTAACTGGCCAACTAATGTATTTTTTGGACATTTGGAAAATATCGCAGGTTATCTCAACCTTCTGTTCAGTCAAAGCTCACATGTTCATTTTGCTATAAGCTACTTTAAAGATACAGCAACTATATCCTTTTCAGTAGTATTGAAAATTAAATTTTATTAATTATGCATAACCTCAGTTTATAAATGTACACTCTGGGAAAAATGGCCAACGGAGGACACAGAAAATGATATGAATGTCCAATGGTAGGATTATTACATTTGAGAAAATGTAATGGTACAATAATCTCAGCAAAACTTACGACATGAGGTCTTGGGTGCCACTTTCAGAACATTCAAACGTGTAATCCCTGTTGCAGTCAGTCCCAAATCCCGGCCTTGTAGAAATGCGGACATTTCAAATGAATGAATGAACAAACGCGTAGTGGTGTGCTAGAATTCAGGGAGGACTTTTAGGTGTACTTAGATTCCTAACTCCCTTACTAAATCAAAACCCCTAAATACCTTTAAAAATTGTCGATTTGTACTACTCACTGAAGGACTCATGCAATTGCACTGTAAACCTCCACTCAGTTAAGCAAAGGTGTATGTACTTTGAAAGTGTTAGGGAATTCTGGCTTAAATAGTAATTTCCAATAATTGCCATGCTGCTTTTTCCTGTTGTTCATTCTCTGAGTGTGGGAAGAACCTTGGGATGGTTAAGGCCATCTCTGAATCTGAGGAGGGGGAATAACCTCCACGTGCACTGCGTGAAATAGGGCTGTAGTGTGTATCCTTGGGGGTATCTGAGGTAGCACTCTTTTATGCCAGTGTGATAGTGTCACTTTCCAAAAAGGTGATTGATTTACAGCTTAATGAACCATAGTGAAATGAAAGCGTGTCCATCATAGTTACCTCTATCATGCTATCACAGATGAGACTGATTAGTCACATAGACTGAGACGCATATTACTAGCAAATATGTATCCCTGCATTTTAGTCACACGAGGATTTACTCTTCCAGCTGCTTTTAATGAGAGTTGCATGGCTAAAGCCTAGTCTGCTCTTGAAGATCTCTGTGTGGAACCAAGAATTACGATTGCAACGAGAGCATTGGCTCAGAAAGTTGTAAGTTAGAGGTAGTCGGATAAATAGTGTGTCTTTCCCAACCCATACGCAAGATGCAGTCCTCTAATATGGAAGCTATAAAGTTGGTTTTAAGTATGGTGTAAGTCAGTGTTCAAGAATGTATAATTATACCAATAAAATAAACTCAAATTGTAGGAGTTTTGAGTAATCTTTCAATACGGTGTATATCATATATTTCTTACGCTACTTCCCCCTTATTTTCCTCTCTGTGCCATGATATTTATACTTGTTTTACAAACAGATTATTGCTGAATTACCTAGTAACAGCTATGAAACACATTGTGTAAATACAGATTCCTCCTGGTATTTCTGGGATCAGATCCTGAAGTTCATTTCATGATCAACTGTTGGAAAAGTGGATCCTGGAGAATTTCAGTGGGCTTCTCTGTGCAAAAATGGCAGCTTCTGCAACTTAGTGTACACACAGACTGTGGTTTGTAGAGGAACAACACCCAACTCAAGAATATGGTACTTTAGTACCAATGTGGAAACACCTTGCAATCGCATGTATTGCATGGGGCTGTTTTTCTGCTTCTTGATTCCTGACTATGCTATAGGAACTTTGAAATCCACTTGTTAGATCTTTTGTCATCGGTTCAAATGCAGAGTTCAGTTACACTACTTTTAACCTCTGTGATGAAAGTTGTATCCACTGTGACTCACTCCTAAAGAGCAACAGAAGTATCTTCTAGCAGAAGAAACTCATCTCTGCAGAAGGCAGAAATTTCTCAAGAGTCAGCTCAGGGCTTTGGTTACCTGTACAATGTTAGTTGGAGTAGCTTTATCAGCAGAATTTTCTCAGGTAGATTCACTGTATACCAGCAAAAATGTCCTTTTGTCAGCACAGTTTCTGCTAGTTCCCCAAGTGGAAAACTATGCTGACAAAAGGACATTTTTTGACAGTAGGAATGTTTGCCCTTATAATACCACTAAAATTACAACTCCTGTCTGACAGCGATACAGCAACTAAAAAGTCAATTTTCCTGTGAGCTTCTACTGGAAATAAGAAGAATCTCAAAACTTATGTCCCCTTCTAAGAACAAGGTGCATCTCTCACGTAGTCTTTGTTGCCATAAACACTTAACACTGCATATTTGCCATTTTAAAACCAGAGGAAAGCAAAAGCCCTCGACCCCAAATCCTGCACTTCAGACAGCTCTTTTCCTGGGGAGGAAGAGGGACATGGCGCACAGGGAGACAGCTGCCTTGAATCATGCTCCAGTCTGCACCACTCAAAGCTTCTTGAATGGTGTGATAAGAAGGGTTGCAGCAAGATTTATACAGAGCAGTAGGACCTAAGATAGTGGCACAGACACCCAAAATATTAACCTTTCTCTTTGAGGTATCTGTGGTCAAACTGATACAGATGTGTTCATCTTTTAAGCACACAGTCATTTAATTTCTTCAACTTATATTTTGTAATTTATCATTGAAAAGTGTCTGACCCTTTTAGACTAGGGCTGAGATACAACAATCCTGGAACAGCCTAGTTTAACCCGTCCTCGTTCAATAACAAATTTTCTTATAGAAGAAAACAGCTTGCTTTTTTCCCCACCACAAAACCTTGTCCTCCCTCTCACATTTCTTAGCTTACCTGTTGTTATATTAAAGATCCGTCTTCACTGTTCTGACACAGCTTTCTCATTAAGCACCATATAAGTACAACCATAGAAAGGTTACTTGCTGTATTTCATACTACTGTCACATAAGAAACCAAACTGCTAAGTATGGTAGCCACACTTCAGTTGGCATGCTTTGAACATGTGATTGCCATCATTTCACATACAGCCAGGCAATCAGCAGGAGTTCTAATCATTACTAGAGAGTTTATTTTCACACTATTTTTCATATAGTACTTTATTTTGGAATTCCTATCACTGAATGGGTTAGTAAAGATTAAATTAGACAACATAATGATAAACAAGACATTGTGCTGACTATAGAAGTAATTTGATTCTTTGAGAATTTGGCAAGGAGGAGGGAACAAGAACTAAAAATTTAAAGTAACTCTGAGATTTGAGGAGGAGGAAGGGATGGAATTAAACAGTGAAAACAGAAGACTGTTAAAGGCATAACTAGCTGAAAAGGGATTAATTGAAAGAATTAAAAAAATGTTTGAAAATTAAAATATGGGTTTTTTTAAATTAAAAAAACAAAGGTTACATCAGGTATTTTTAATTCTATATGAAAACAGAAGCAGCCTATGTGGATTACAAGTATAGGTAGAGGGTAAAAACGAAAGTAGTAAAAAGTAACAAAACCCCAAATAGAATTAATAAAATTGAAGAGAAAAAAGCCTTAGAGGAGGAACTAATACACCCCGGCTTCGGCATTAGCCCTTTCAAGGAAGCTCTAGCTGCCTGTCAGAGCCCCACTGGAATCAATGGGTTACTGTATGGGTGTGGATATCAACCAGTTCTATGCAGTTTGCAGGCTCTTGGCTAAGATGTGAAGCTATCATCACCTTAACCACTGTGCTTGTATGTTATATCACATTTCCCCATCTGGATTCTGTTTTTTGTCTCTTAAACTAGCAGCCTCCTTGGAGCAGTGACGGTCTCTTCTGAATATTCAGCATTTAGCACAATGAAAACTTGATCCTGACTCACAACTTAGAAGAGTAGTAATTATTTCTAATGATATCAGGTGTAAAGATTTTCAAAGGAAAGCAGAATTCAATTGCAAATAATGCTGGACTGGCCCGGTGTAATTTGGGAGCTATTTTAATCATTCTGCTTGGATATTTACAGATTCTGCAAGTATCTGTGAAGACTTAAGTGAATTCCAAATGTTTCAAAAATGGTATTGATAGTGTTTGAAAACACATATGAAAATTTTGATGTAATTACTCACCGTAATTACATCAAAAAAAAGTGGAGATCAACTTCCCCAAAAGGGTTTTAGTCAGTCAGTTGAGGACAGAGACGATGCTGTGTGAATTAGGTTTCTCCTCACAGAACGCTGACAACGAACATGACCAGCGTAAGCTCTCTGTGTGCAGTCCATATCCTACCTGCAACCCCCCAGCACTGGGGCTTAAGAAAGCTAAGATGAGTGAACAGTCAGAACTGGCTTGCAATCACGACACTTTTCCCAGGATTGCAAAGAGGGGTTAGTTTCAGGATCTTGAAGTTCTGTGGTCATCAAGCTAACAACCATTTAAAGAATCTGGGAACAAGCATTTTTTGAGCCCTCAGTTGGTACAAAACCACTCATAAGCACTAGTCACTTTTGAAAACATCAGCTTACCACGAATGTTGACAGAATATGACATGCTTCTGGATGATTATATGAATTTAGATACCTTTGTGGAAATTTATCTTATTGTGTAAGCAATAGTAATATTTACATTACCTTTTCATCCCTGGACAATGGCGTTGTTCTTTGACATCGAACATTATCTGTCAATGTACATCACAGAACTAAGGTCCTTTTGGAAATGTATGGAGATATTTAATTAAGAGCCATAATGGGTAAGAGAGAGAGCATCCTTGTGACTTTTTAATACAGAGCAGTGTGCTTATGCAAGTCCTGAATGCGTATTAATTTCACATTTATGACTGCTTCTTTTTCACTTCGAAGTCAACAAGAAAAGGTTGACTGAATTGACAGGAAAAAGGTAAATGTTATCTCAACACTATCTGTGCTGCTTTTATGTTTTTACTGTAAATTTAAGTGCTGTTATAAGAACCAGCAGTACCTAAGAAAAAGGCCACGGAAAGTCCGTTCAGAATAGTTGCAGCACCGATGTGCTTGGAGGCAAGCCGAGCAACCTGGCACTGGGCTGTGCCTAAGAGGTACAGTGGTGACTTTCTCTGCGCAGCAGCCTTGTTGTTTTGCCATACAGCTGTACTAATACTGCCATCTCCCTTCAGATCTCTACATCTGGAGAAAGGCACAAGATAGATCTGCTTTGATTTAATACATAAATATCAGTTTTTAAGGTGCTTCACATGGGCACAATACATAGTGACTCAACAATGTATAAATTATGAGATCATGATATTTCTGTCATTCAAGATGTGGTACATAGGTAATCCTAGAAAGCTGAAGATTGACAAAAAACATATGGGTAACTCTTAAAACTGTTAGCTATTAACAAGAGAAATATGGTAAGCCACTGGGGAAACCTGGCTGAATTTACATTTTTGGGGCATTGTTGAAGAACACGTACCTGGATGCACTGGAGCAAAATCTTACATGTACAGCTAGTACATTCACATGTGTTGACAAAAATTTTCAAATGTTTAGGATTAAACTTTAGTCCTACACTGACATTAGGTTTCCTAATTATGCATGGTTATGTACCCACTACTCACAATTTGCTGCTGAAGTCAGAGCTTCCTGTTGGTCACTGTCTGTGAATAATCAAGCATTTCTGTTTAGAAACCTAAAATTTGGATGTAATAATGCTTTAGTCATCTATGATAGTGTTTGTTTATTTGCCTGTTTCTCTGTTTGAAAAGTTAAGTATTCTAATTAATATTGTAATAACATCTGGCTTTCACATTTAAAAACTGTCATCTTATTTGGAGAGATGGTATAAGAAATATGTCTAGAAAAGGCGACCTCAAAGCTCTGGCCAACCTGGGGTCTTCTGACAGGGAGCTGTATTTTTTTCTGGCTACAGTCATGTATGAAATAATACAAGTGACTATCTATAGGACACTCTGTACTTCAACTGAAGACGGTGTGTGATTTGTGTAGCGGTATAACGGGAAAAATCTTGACGAGTCTGTCTACAGCTTTGACTATCTACACATTGACTTTTGCAAGGGATCTTCGTGATGAAGGAGTAGGAGCTGTGGGCCACACAGGTCAAATTGTATTCCGTCACATATGGGAATCCAAAGTATCTCTCTTTATGTTTTGCTGGAGTTGGTTCAAATTCACTGTGGTCCACATATGAAGAGCAGAACTTGATAATAGCGGAGCTGTGACAGGAAACACCATCGGGTCTGCGAGTGTTAATAGGCATGAAGCAATAGGGCAGGCCAATGCATCCATGTCATCAGCTCTGTGTGAGCAGACTGGCCTCCGAGTGAAAGTCCCCAGTCACTCACTGCCTGCACAGCCACCAAACCGCTGTGATAATTTCTGAGGGATCTTTGCATGTGGGGGATGCTGGCAAATGAAGCTTTTTCTATGTTGAAGGGCCATAAATTATTGAGACCAGGTTTGTAGAAAGATCATTGTTTATTTGACCGAACGAGAGTGTGAGGAAAAACATGGGGATTTCAGTTCTTCAGTAGGAACTGTAGAAGTCTTGTGTGCCAGGGGCTTGTCTGCCTTAATCAACTGCTGTGTTGGATTGACAAAAAGGGGATTTCTGTCCTTATTCTTCCTTGTTCATAGCCTTTAGCCATCACATGAAGCCACAGTGCTGCTGTAGGCGTTGTAGAGCAGAAAGGGTGGGTTGCTGCTGCGTGGATGGTAACGAGAGAGACACGAATGACGTCTGTGGACACTTGAGTTTCTGGAATCAAGGCTACCAGTCTCTGCCCAGAACAAGCTCTGTTTTCTCTGGGGTTTACACGGGTGCACAGTGATTTGAAAGGGTGCAAAGCGGACATGATGGTAGCTCCAAGTGACGCTGCTCAGCAGCAGACCCGGTCTGTGCGCTGCAGAGAGGAGCATGACGCGAGGTTTGTCCGAACGGTGGAGAAGCCCTGTTCCCGCAGCAGCTCATCACCCTCCCTCGTCTGAGCTGTTGCAGCCAGGGTGAGTATCTTCTAGGGTCCAGGGGACACTCATGTGAGTACTTTGTGTGTGTGAGAGCTGATGGGACTGTCTTATTTCTGAAATATCAGAATTCATGATGAGAAACTGAAACCCCCCATTTCTTCTGAAACCAAATAAGGACCCTATACCTTTTTACGCTGGAGACTGATAAAATTTTGTGAAATGGATTTCTCCATTTAATTGTTTAACTCTTCATATTAAGACACATCTTTTTGCCTATTATACAAACATTTAGGTAGATTTATATTAGGTGCATTATAAAAAGTGGAGATAGGTAGTAAAGATTATATTGATGTGCATAAGATAGAAGACAACAACACATGGAGAAAAAAGATATATGACTGGCTGGAAGCATTGCAAGCTAACACTTTGCTAACTTGCCACATGTGTACATCACATAAGCAGATGAAAATATTTAATAGTGAAGGCTCGCACATCTACAGTGCATTCGGTTTAGGGGGAAGCGTATGCAGCTGTTACAGATTTAAGTACTATTTTCTTTTCCTGTTGGTGACACTGAAGCAAAGGAGTACCTATACCTGAAAGGTTATTTATTAAAGACAGGATATAATGAAGAATGACATGGAAGTTAAAATGAGTGTGAGGAAAACTACTGCATTCTCTGCAAGCGCAGACGTGGATTTTAACTACAGATAAGACTCTCTTTCTGTCTCTGTGATTTTCTTTATTTAAGGACTTGCTTTGAGAGGTTTCCCAAAATGGGCTACCTAGTACAAAATTGAATTTGCACCAACTAATATGAGGACACACAAGTTATATTTTGTGTACCAAAATTTTCAAGTGTGGTATCTTTTTTTTTTTAATAAGGATGACTAAAGAATAAATATTGCTTCTTATAATGCTTCCAGTGTCCTCAGAGCTTGCTTACTATAGTCTTTTCATTTTCAATACAATCAGAATCTAATTTATTTATATATAAGCATCCTCCATAAAAAGTAGTGCAAAATGCTTTGCAGAGAGAGATAAAGAAAAGAAGGAATGTTTTACGCAGATTGCTACAGTGACTCTCAAGGAGACAAACATGAAAAACAATCTCTGAGGATAGAGTACCATGAACATAAGAAAATCAGAAATAAAGAAGAAATAGCAGCAGAATTATTTCTGAAACCTAGATGGAGTTTAGGGGCCAGAGAAGAAATGAAAAGGGAAGGGAAAAGAACGGAAAGGAAATGAATTGTGTAACAACAAAAAAAGGGAAAGGGAATTGGAAAGTTTTCAGATGCGATTTAAGAATAAAAATGTTTCCGGGAGAGGGAGATAAAGCAGCAGTACAAAAAAAGGGAAGAACATCCATGCAGTGTAGGAAATCACAAAGGAAAGAAGAGCGTCTTAGTTTACAGTCAATCAGCCAAGGATTTGGAAAACCTGGATACAGCTGTCTGTGTGCTTTCTGTCTTGCTGGACTTTCTTACCTGTAAAATGAAAAACAGAAGGTTAGGTGATGAGGCAGGAGGATCTGGATGCAAGAGAATTCTGAGAGAAAAGGCTTGAAGGGACTGTGGATTAGTTGAATAAAATAGTAGTCAATAACAGTAGGATATGGCCACAGAGCTGGTGATCTTCCCTGGTGAGATACAAATGCTCAAGTGTTCTTTAAAGCTGACCGGTAAATTATTTTGTAGCAAACCACAAGTAGTAGGAAGTGGCTGTGACCAAGCCAATACAGGACAGAGGGGAGGACAAGCAGAGCTGGGATATTTATAGGAGATAGCGAAGATAGAATTAACAATAAGAAGCCCTGGAAATAGAATAGGGAGCAATGGATTTTAATGAAGGTGAAAATTTCCTTCAAGACAGAAACAAGGGAGCTGGGTAGATAACTTTTGTTGTAAGTGGGGAAAAAGCACACCAGAAACACTGAGCCAAACGTAGCCTTGTGTTTTGCCAGCTTTTACCATCTTTCTCCACAATGCACATTCCAAAGAGAAAGAAAATCCTCCCATAGAGAAGCTTTGTGAGGGAGGTGCCCCAGAGGTCGGTCGGTGTTGGCTGAAGCCGGGGAGATGAAGCTGGGGAGGGACGTACCTGAGACAGGAGAAGTTTTGTTCCTCCTGTCAGGAGGAGCAAATGGGGAGCAATGATGGGCTCTTCTGCAGTTCTCCTTTGAGGTTGTTTTCTCCCCCTCTCCTGCTGCAGTGCTCAGGGAAGGGCAGTTCTGCCCCACCTGCCAGTGCTTGCAGGGTATATTGATGTGTGCTATATCTTTGTGATACACTAAATAGTGATGTAACCTGTACCGCATATTTAGCAAGTAACATGAAGCAAATGAAATGTCTTTCTGCTGCAAGATCTTAAAATGTACCATGGGTGATACCGAAACTTTCAAGAAGAGCAGCTAGAGCAGAAGAGCTAAAGCAGGGTGAAACTGTACAACCAAAGAAATAAACATCACCAAGCATTCAGGGAAGAGAATCTCTCTTAAGGTCACTCCTTAAGCTATAATTGTGCTGTACCCATTCAGAACAGCTTTTAGCCCACCACCCAAATGCTACCCAGTACCATAAAATCTGCTGTACTCAGCATAATTCATAAACACGTTGGATCTTTTCTGAGGACTTTCCAGACTTGCTACTCTACAATTTGAGACCTTTTATACCCATCTTATTTCTCTTAAAATGTTTCTTTCCACTTCCACTTTACATTTTATTTTACCTAAAAACTCGAGGTGGATCACATTTAACGGAGTCCATTAAATGTGGGGATGGGAGAGAAAGAAATGGGGCGGTTATCTCTGTGCTACCGGTCCGTCCATACTCATTGAATAAGTCAGCACAATGACACTTGAATGAAAGCCCAAGTAAATTCTGGTTGACAACTGCATGGAACAAATGTGGAACAAAGGAGCTATGTTCTACTCTTTATATGTTGGAAGAATGAACTTGTTGCTGCTTGATCAATTCCTTGTCCTTCACTAGTACTTGAGTTCTTCCTTTTACTGAAAGAGCATGCAACGTTGCAGTTCAGGGTTGTGTTATATTTCCTGACCTTTGACACTTTTTTTTTGCAGAGATTTAAAGGAGTTAATATGGGAAGCAGTTTTTGTCTTGCTTTGGCTTTTAAATAGCAGAGTCTATTTATTTCTCATTTAGTGAGCCTCAGTTATTTGTTTGTAAAAAATCATTTGGTAACAGGATTAATTCATCCTTCATGTAACTACACTGGAAGACAATAACGTTACACAAGAGATGAATTTGCCAAATATATAACTCTTGTAGGGACAAAAGGAATTCTTTCTAGAGCTGTGTGAAAGGTTTATGGTACATGCCTGATTTAGCATATTGCTACAAATCTGAATGTTAGAGCCCATTTGCCTTTCTTCAGAAGTACTTAATGTGAAACCAGGCCCAGGTGTTGAACCATCAAGCCTAATTTTAAGAAAAAGTGATTTGATTATGCCTGAGCTGAGGATGTATAAAGCTTTGCTTGCTCCTGGGAATGCAACACAAAATTGGGTAAATCCACCCAGCTGCATGCCGAGAGGAGTACTCAGTGGATACCTGTGACGTGAAGTTGCCTGACTCTGGCAGAGGTTCTAGACGGCTGAGCAAAGCGGTGGTATTGATGGGGAGATGGAGGCCAGGCAAGGCTGTGTGGCCTCTGTCCCTGGTCTCATATTATGCTCTTTACCACAGTGTCTGACAAGGCAGTCCATTAATATGTTAAACAATGTCATTCATGTGTGGCATGCTGTTCTTTCTGTCCTCTTCCTCAGGAGAGGGGCATGCATAAGGAAGTGTCTTGCTTTTGGAAGAGTTTTTGTTCTTTTTAACCGTATGCACCGTACATGCTTACGGTACTATGCACAGTGTAGTGTATCCCTAAATTCGAGCCTGGTCTGTAGTCAACATTTGCTGTGAATGTGGTGTGTTTGGTCTGGGTGCTGAGGAGGTGATGTCAGGCACCGGAGAGAGCAATAACCTATGACTCGGGACCCATGATTCCTAACCCTGGCTGTGCTGTTGACACGCTGCAGGGACCTAGGCAAATCACTTGACCCAGATTCCCACAGATAGGTAAGTACGTAAGATCTTCTTTAAATACTGATGTCCAGGACAGATTTATCGGGAGTGCTGGATGCAAGTCATAAGCAACCCTGTGATGAAGTTGCAGCTGGGTGACTGGGTAGCTTTCTCTCCCACTTTTAAAGCTCTGTCTGTGCTTCATTTGCATCCACCAGTCCAGCTCCATCCAAATCCTTAGGTAATGCATGTTGCAAAGGGCCCCGACATTTCTGCTATGCATATGGAAAAACATGGAAAAAATCACCTATGGCTGGGGACCTGGAAGCCCTGAAGTGGGAGTTTTAAATTAGGTGCCCCATGGCCATGAGATCCTGGGGTCCAAGGGTGTGGCTGTATTCAGAGTATGTATGAGACAGAGATTTAGGGAACATGGAGTCAGAGAAATGGGGGTTACCTGGGACATTTGCTGGTTAGAGAATCAGCCTGGGATGGTGAAAATGTGGGGTCAAGTCCCTAAATTAAACCAGGTATTCTAGGGATGGTTTGGCCACATCCCTAGAATACCTGGTGACCAAAACCAGTGAACTACTAGATACTCTGTGAAATGCCTTTCTCTTTTTTGAGGGATTGCATGGGAGAAAGAAAATCAAGCATGGTAACCTGGACACAGAAGAACATTTATGGCCAAGAATCCAAGCAGACACCGGAAGAGACAGGGAATATACCGAAACCCCATCCACACACCAGACTGGTGTGCACGAACTCCCCACCCAGCCCTTCTTCGCTTTCCCCTGCCCTGAGGGGCAAGGCTGGGTGCCTAATTTTCATCAGGAGCAATAAAAAATGTCACTAAGGAGGAGAAAGGCAGCAGACAGTTAAATGTTGTAATGGTTATGTGTCTCTGAAGAGCTACTTCTCTATTCTAGCTCCCAGCTTTTTGCTGTCTCATGAACGAAGGGGACACTCTGCAGTGCAGCATTTGTGTGTGGGGAGGTGTCCCCAGACACAGCGGAGCGCAGCCCTGGACCTTGCTGCCACAAGAGCAGGGAACATCTCTGGCATGAGCTGAACGAGTTGGATGGAAAGCTCCATGGGAGGTGGGGGCACAAGGATGCTGGGCTCCTTGGAAAATCTCAGTAAGAATTTACGGATGACACACGAAATAACATCGTGTCATTTAACTCTGGCCATGTTCTGTGTAAATATGCCAGAATAGTTACTGGCCTCTGTTTCTCATGATATTCAAAGTGGTGAAAATATTCAGAACTCCTCGATGGGCTGGGGAAGGCTGGTATCTTGCAAGATGGAGTCCAGGTTAAGAAAATATACATATTTTATGAGTAGGTCTGGAAGCGAAACAGCTGACTGTCTCTTTCAGCACAGGCTTTTATACATGGTCGGAGGGTATCTGGGAATCCATGAATCCATACTGACATCTGCACATTTAGAATCGTGATGCTGCAGGCCCAAAGTATATATTTAGACTGCATCTACAAACCTCGCAGAAAAACATTAAATCAGCAAAATGAAAAAAAAACAAACAAAAATGAGACATAAAAATGAGCTGGCTACTCTAAAACACAGATACAGTAATTATTTCAGTCTTTTGCTTAGGGGTGTACCAACTGTTTACAATTTACTGTTTGGCAAGCTGGGTGTTCTCATTTCCCTCATGGTTCAGGAGTCAAAAACATATGCTACCTTTAGTAATGAACTCTTCTAAGATTTGAAACTATCCATATTCATGTCACAAGAAATGTTTACACAAGAGCAAAATGCTCCAACATCAAAATAAATCAGTAACATCTCAGAGTTTATATTTCCATATGCTTCTTTGGCATAATAAAGCAGGGGAAGGGCTGCTGTTGTAAAATGGAGTTTAATTAAAAACAAAAGAAAAAAAACTTTATCAGAAATCATGGCTATCCAAAAATCATGCAGACTAATGCATGGTTTCAACATATTCTAAAGATTTATCATCTATCAATAGAAATAAGAAAATGTAATATAATCACATCCTCTACACACCTTGCATATTTTCTATCTTCTGTGCATAAATTATACATTCATTTTCATAATTATGGTAACATTCTAGTTTTCACATAAACTGCTATTACTCCTGGGTACCAGTAAGTTTACATCTACCAAGGCTACACGCTAATTACACTTTCTTTTTCTAATGTTATCTATTTATCAAATTTAGTTTCTTAATGGAAATTAATAGACTAGGTCTCTGCAGTGAAAAAAATAATCAGATGTAACATAGCGGTTTGGGTATTTTTTCAGCTTTTATTTTATTCAAGCTTTAAGGGCTTTGAGTGTTTGATTGGTGATTATGGTGTAAGGTGTATGAAATGGATTATAAAACCAATGTCCAGGAGATGGTTGGGAAGGAGTTAATCATCTCCCTTTTGCTGGAGGAAGGGCCACAGCTGCCTGAACTGAGTGCAGAGATTTTCAGGGTAGCCAGCTGTGGGGATTTAATTGATTCACCCACCAGCCTATAAAGGGGGGGTACCACAGGGTGACTCTAAATCCTGTTGTGATTCAGGGAGGGGGAGGTAATTTAGGGTGGGGCTGTAGTTTGAGACTACCTGGCAATGACTAGCTGAGTAAATACTTAATGTTCTTGTTTTCTTCTGAATGTCAAGTGAGGAAAGGAAGATTTTTTTTTTTTACATTTCTTTGGAAAAAAAAAAAAGGTGTTCTTTCTGTTTTTCTTATCCTTTATTTCTCTAACTTTTAATGGAGCCTTGTGATGCTCTTGCCTCGATCTAAAGTCAGGGCAGCAAGGAAACCTGGACTGAAGGGAGCCCAGTGGATGGAAGATGTGCCTCAGCCAAGCACAGCAGATGAAGATAAGGGGATGGGTGTAGGCAGGAGTAAGGAATAAGACTGTGTGGGATGCCAGAGGAAATCTCCTTGTCTATATATACAGAGAGAGTGAGTTTACAATCTTAAGTCTTGCCTTTCAGATCTGCAGTGTACCTCTTAACTTGCTGTTCAGTTGAATGCAGTAGAAGGATTGTTTACTTTCCCTGGACAATTGAATGCTTTTAACAGGGCTTATCAGTGCTGGGCTTACCCTCAAGGTGGGTTTCTCTTCTCTTTCTCTGTTTCTGAATCAGGGTATTGTCAGAAATCTAAAACTTGTTCTACAGGGACAGCGATGGTGTTGTAGTACCTTCTCTAAGAACTAGCTTTGACTGCATTGATTTGAGCCTCGACATGTTTTTTTCTCCCTCATCTTTAGTGGATTTCTTCCATCTGCCTCAAGGTTTTCCAGGTTTAGGCATGGTAATTTACCTGAGGAAATGGGGTTTGTTCAGGGTAAGAAGTACTACATAAATGTAAGGTACTAACACTAAGCAGAACATTGTTTTGAATATTACAGTATGTTTAGTTGTTACTTATTCTGTTTCTACTGTACTCTAGAAATAGTCTGCATATTTCAGCCATTATTTACATTCGCTTTTTCCTCCTCTGGCAGTAACTCTGCTATGGTTGAAATGTGAATCCAGAGAGAGGATACCATAGGCTTTGTTCAGCAATGTCCATCTAAATAGCATGTTGTGTCTGAGGAAGGATTGCTCATAGTTAAAACAATGTCATTCTCATCTAGCACCTCATTGTAGCAGTTATACACTCCTCATGTAAATAATAAGGGTCTCTGGGATGCTTTGCACAAGTCTAGCAAAGAGCCATAAACCTCACCTGTGTGTTCTGCAAGACATTCAGAGGTTGCTGCAGTGTGTCATGTTTGAACAGCTTCCAGTTAGCACCTCCTTTAGCATTACAGGCATGCTCCCCCAACTTGTTGGAGTGAAGGCCTGGATGTGTTCATCTTCCCACAGCAACACGCACACTCCAAGACTTTTCTAAGTATCAATAGTTTGTCAAGAAGGAATATAGAAGTTGGCTATTATTGGCATTTTGAAACCTTTCACAAGGGATTCTCGTAGGAAGTCCTGCTTCTGCAGAGACAATGTGTTGACTCAGGATATTGTCATGGTTGAAAGCTTCTCAGTCCATTTTTTCTGCTAAGATTCAAAAAGCTCACTTATCTTTTGCCCTCATTAAGGTCAGCTATTGCCTATGAAATATCCTATCTATTCAGAATGCTCAGTGAAGTGTTAATCATCGACACAGGAGATGTTCCAAGTGTTGGGAGTGCTGTACGCTAGCCAAAGTCTCATCATCCCATGAAATCTGTTCCAGATTCTCTGGGTATAATTTATTGCTGGATTATTCTTTATTAATCCCTGACAGGCTGTCCCTCTGATGTACGCAATGAGAAAGGAGATGGTACTTGTTCACTTAAGCGGCAAACAGAATATTGAGAAGTGACATGGCTGTTAATGCAACCTATGTTTTTTTTATCGGTCAAGATTTTTAAAAAATGTCACTGACAGCACCTTATTACACTGCAGTGTGCTGGGTATGTTTGAGGACACAGGGTAAGTGGAGACTCAAGGCCTCCCTGACAGCCCTTCAGCTTTCCCTCAGAGCCAAGGGATCGTTCACCTAGGTTCAGTGTGTTTCTGTATGATCCCAGGCATAATCCATTATAAAATTGAGCGTGTACCAGTCAGCCTTAAACTGTGTAAAACCCAGATTGGATCTAACATACAGGAATGGTTTTGATAAGCAGCCTTGTACATGTGAGATTATCTCTAAACTGATTTATATTCTGAGTTTGCCTCCTGTTATTAAAATCTTAGTCACCCTTGGATCATAGCACAGCCCAATGAAGTGTCATGCTCTTTCCTCTCTCCCTTTGTGATAATATTTTTTCAAGACATGACATTGCTCAGAAACATGAAGTGTGTCCTGAGTATTTTTTATGTTCAGAAATCATTTCATAAGAGCGATTCCAGTAGTTCAGGTGGAGGGCTTGTATAGCATTATTCTTTTTCCAACAGTGGCCAAAAATCGCATGTCAAGGGAAGATTATACTGGGGGTATGCATTATGCATGTATACATTATGCACAAGGCAAATGTACAAAATCTATCCGCTGTGTATTCTTCTGGCTTCTAACTATTCTGGCTCAGGGACTTCAAGACCATTGTGGCTTGTCTATTTACTAATCCTCTCCAGACCCCTTTTCCAGGGTCTTATTAAGCCTCTCCTTGAACCCAGTAAAGTTTTGCCTCTGCCACATCTTTTGGTGAGGATTTACATAATTCTGCTACATATGAGTGAAGAACTGCTTGTTTGTTTTGAACTGGGATAAACTAGCTTCCTTCGGCCCCTGTTTCCTGCGTTGAAAGAGGCAATGAGCAATCCATCTCTCTGCATCTCATGGTCGTTCATGGTTTTGTGGACCTCCATCGTTTTTCTCCTAAGCTGTCTCTTTTCCAGGATGAAAAGTCTTGGCTGACCGAGTCATTCCTTGTATAGAAACTATTCATCTTCATTGTCCTTCCCTGCATATTTTCCAGTTCTAAGACATTTTTCCATGTGGAGGGCTTATAAGTAAACACAGTTTACAAAGCGCAGGAGAAGCATGGGTTTGTACAGTGGAAGAATAGATGTCTTCTATTTTTACTTTCTGTTCCATTCTTAATTACTTGTAAAATTTGAATGACCTTTCTAACTGTTACCAAACACTTGTCTGATGTTTTCATGGACTGTTATAAGCCCAAGTCTTCATGTCTGAGTGATAATGACTATCTCGGAGCCCATGACATTTAATATGTGGAACAAGAACTGTTTTTCCCAACATGTGTTACTTTACCTTAATCTGCAGTTATTGGTTACTTTTTCCTGAAGTATTATCTTGACATTCATGCTTTGCCTTTCATTTTCAGCATATTTTATAAGTTTGGTAGTCCCATAATTGTTTTAAGCTGTATATCAAGCCCTGTTTTCACAGACAAAAAATGCCCAAGTATCCTTCTGCAGTATACATTTAATCCTTTTTTCCAAAGCGTTGAAGAGAAATTTTTTTTAGAAATAATTCAGTGGAAAGGAGTAGTTGGTGCTCAAGAGCTGGACCAGATTTTCTGTGTAAAAGTGGCAGCATTTAAGAAAAATCATGAGAGAAGGATTTGAAGAAGCGTTAGGAAGAGCAGTGTGAGAAGAACACAGCCAGCGGGAGGTTTACTATGAGGAAAGGAGGGCTGACACACGGGAAGGACTGGTAGAGTGTGGTGCCTTGAAGTCAAGATGAAATACTAGAATACGATACAAAAGGTGAAGGGGGGAAGCCATTGAAGGAACTTGAAGGGGAATTTGTATGCTAAGAAGTGGGGAAAGATGGTGTAATACCTCTTGGCTTCATCAGGAAGGAAGCAGATTGAGGGTAATTTTTCAGGTATTTTCCAAGTCTTCTAAAACACAGGCAAGAGCATAAAAATGCAGCACACTAAAATAGTGCTAACTAAATTTTTTTTTATTACCAATGTGTGGGGTCCTTAAACATTACTGTGATATTATTGCTGAAAGGTTTGATGCTTAGGCTCAGCTGTGGAAATCTGAAGAGACCTGCAAAATGTCATCTGCTAGAAAAGACAGATTTTAGGAAGTCCATCCAATGAGATGGACACTACTGGAGAGGGCAGAAAACATCTGACTGTTTTTTGAGGGAGTTGTAGCAAGCAGTCATCTGTCTTCCTCATGCTGAGGGTAGATCAGAACTGGTCCTCATCTTCATCACTCACTAAAAAAGCCCCATGGAAGATGCTCTCTCTTCCTGTCTTTGCTTTCTCTAGGAGAGGCTTCCTTGACTTCAATCATTTCCTTTGTGATACTTGGCTCAAATCCTGTATATGTGGAGATAGTTGTAGCCCTCATTCTCATTTGATGATTCCTACTTACCCTTTAACTTTTCTAACTAAAAGCATATCTGAGATTCTCAGCTAGTGTACATTGATGTAGACCTGTAAGCATGTCATCTTTATCATATCCGCATCTTGGTTCCTCTATTAGAGGAAGTGGGAATGATGACACCACCTGTAAAATGCTTTGATGAAAAATGCATGCAAGAAGTTAGTATTTTATTATTATGACAGATTTTTCCAGCTGATAATATCCATGAGCGTTCCAGGATGTTCCTCTTTACCTATTGAAAAGGGTCAGAGATTTGAGGTATAAGGAAGGAAGAAGCAATTTATTTCTAAGTCTGGTCATTCTTCCTTAATAATGATATACAAAGAACTGGACTTCTTGGTAAATTATAACTGGAGAAAAAAACCTCCACATTTTCACCAGATGCATAGGACATAAGCCATATTGTTGAGATACTGGTGAAAAGATAATTTGGGTCAGTAAATGTGTATTCAAGGCTCTTACTTTTTGTTTGAGGATTTTTTTCTCCTTGAGAGGAGGTTGAAATATCTAAGGGCAGCTAAGTATTTTAAAAGTATTTTGGACTATGAAAACTGTATCTGGATTATGAAGTTTATACTACCAGATGCCTTAATCATATAACAGGTGTCTGGTGAGGCATGAATATAGAGGAATGTAATGTCCTCCATTCACATTTTGATAAAACTTTGGAAGAAGAAATTTTTGTTAGGGAAGTGTTTTATTTTTTCTTGAAAATTACAAAAGCATTTTTTGCAAACAATATTGTGTTAGCACTCTCACTAAATAGATTGATTTTAATTGACTATACTGTAAAAATCAAAACACTTTATGCTGATCTCTCTAATGTTACTTCTAGAAACAGCGCAGAAAAATTACTAGAGCTTTACATTTAAAATAAAACATCAACAGATAAAGTGCATGAATGATTGTGATTGTGGTAAAAAGGGAGTCAAGCTGAGGAAAGGGAATATTTTATAAAACATAGAAAGCCTGCAACTCATACATGCTGCATAAGCACAGTGTACATGGTTATATTTTTGTACTGACTGGGCACCGCAGACCAAAGTGTTTATATCTTTGGCTGCCTTTAGAAAATGTGGCATTAGATCTTAACCTTATCGCACTTATTTTAATGATGATGTTTTTATGTTTAATTTAACTGTAAATCACGTTAGCAGAGTTTTGACTGCTGTGTCAGAGAGCTTAAACTGAGCTGAAGTTATATCAAAAGCTAAGAATGTCTTTAGCCTGTGATGTTTAGTCAATATGATCCACTCGAGTGTGGAGCTGTCAGAAAGGACACCAGCGGATGGTGCTTAATCTGCTCAGTTTTGAAGGGAAGTTGGACTCTTAGTATGAAGTTAAATTTTTGATCTATCTCGGTTACAGTTAAATAGCCAATTTATAGATTTGTTAAGGGCATTAAGGGAGTCACAATGACCTACAAAACACTGTGCTGTGCCACGGTGCATTTTCTAGTCGGATACCCATGGAGTGTTTATTTTTGCTGTATGGGAAACTATTTTTTCAGTTTAGTTCATTCACTCTGGTGTCTCAGAGCTGGGTAAATACTTCAAAAACCACACTGGCGAATGTTGGTTCAGATGAATCCTGCACAACCATGTCAGCAACCGTGAGGCTTTCTGTTTGCTTTCTTTTCCACAGGCATTCACACATCCAGTTTCTGTGTAGTCCTGTGAACATAAATCCAGAATGACTCTAGTTTTCAGTGGGGCATTCTTGTAGATACAAAGTGACCCTCTACCTTCCTGTCTCTGCTGATATGCTCCTGACCATGTGTAAAAGATGCCTTCCCAGACAATTAAAAAAAGAAAAACCTTCTTCCTGGGGAGCCCTGAGGAGTCAAGGCAATGGCCAGATTTTGAGCTGACTCTCTGGCAATGTTTTCTCGGCACACTCTCACCATGCCCATCCACACATTTTCAATAGACAGATTTTTTTTTTGCCTTGTAGGTCATCAACATGCAAGTCTGTGCTATGAACTAAGACCGTGCACATGGCATTGGTGGCATTGGTCTTGCAGGAAAAACTGTTTATATTATGGTTTGTGAACGTGTTTTATGTTGGAAAGGTTCAGATTTAAATCAAAGTGTTTCCCTAACATGTTATTTCAGACAGTGCTCCAGAAGAAAGTGAAGCACAACCATCATGGTATCTTAGGCGAAAACAAGAAAAATATATTCCCTGTCTTTTCGTAATAGTTGTCTAAGAGTTCTTGCATTTAAGAATAAATGAGTCAAGAAGTGTAATGAGCCCAGAATTTTTTTGCAGAACCTGCTCTGAATCTTTTGAAAACAGCCAGCTCTAAACTCCAAGCTACGTGACAGCAAAGCTTCACGTAGCAGATACAATCTTTGTGCTTGCTGGGAAATTGGGTCTGGAAACTGTTTTTTACCGCATTCAGGCAAACAGGATTTTCACTGGTGAAAGCCATCTATTTACAGAGCATACAAAGACCTCTACCTATAGAAAACATGTTACCACAGCTCATAATGTTATTATGGATTAGTATAATCCATTATCACTTGTTAGAGATAAAATTGTACATGGATGGATTCAGTGGTGGCAGAGCACACATAAGCACATTGAACTCAAATCTGCAAATACAAAATTAAAACCAAGCACACAAGTGTCTGGAATTTCTTGCTTTTACAACACTTTTCCAGGCAAAAATTCTTTTATGTTAGTATTTGAAATTGGACTCAACAAAGAATATTTGTTTTCATTTTGATTTGTGAACATTATTGTAAGTTTTTAAACTGAAACTTGGAAAAAATTGCATGTGATCTTAATCTCCAGGTGTGCTTTTTCCAGTGAGAAACCAGTAGAATATTTGCAGTAATTAATGTATTTTCTATCTTCTAATTTTGTTAATGATATCTTTTTGAAGGCTGTGCAGTAATTACTGCCTGTGGAGGTATGTACTCTGAAATAAATTAATGACCAATGACCAATAATGTCTATAGATGTAATCATCCATTGTGAAATATAGGTTAAAATAAATACTAGAAACGGTGTTATAAGTTAAATAAACTGCATTGATAAACTGTACTGTTAAACAATGTTAAAATTATTCTAGCAGTTGACCAGAAAAACATACAGTAAGTTCTTTTCTAATTATATGCTAATGTTAGTACTTTTTCACAGAATCACTAGGTTGGAAAGGACCTTCAAGATCATCAAGTCCAACCATTAATCCAGCGCCACCATGTCCCCTAGACCATGTCCTGAAGCGCCACATCCACACGTTTCTTGAACACTTAACACTTAACACTTTTCATTTATTACCAAAACATTTCTTCAACAGGCTGATACACTGAGTAAAAAAACCTAACCTACACAAGCTGTGTGTGTTTTTGATGAAACATACTTTAGAAATACTAGTTTATTGTTAATTGTTCTTATTTTACAGATGAATTTTCAAAGCAGGATTCAAACCATGTAAGTATGAGTTTTTGAGAATCTTAGCCCCAAACTTCTTTTTGGGCAATTTCATTTTGTAAAACAAGTACTGCAGATGAAAAAGGTGCCCATATCTGTACGATTTTATATTGATTCTGTATTTGGATACAGAACCAAAAGGTTTAATGGTGGTGAGTCTCCAATAGACTAATATACTCTTGCCATCCAATCTAAGCATAAAACATACATGGAAAGTTTTAAAAAAAATTTTGTATTTAATAAAGCAAGACATTACCTTTTGTTTAGGGGAGCAATTTATTTTTAAAACTAGACGTTAAAATTCCAGTAGTAATTTTTAAAAGCCTAAAGTGATTGAGATAATGATTTTTTTCAAGCAGGAAAAGTCTTGTTGAAACTCAAATTTGGTTGTTCCTCCAAAGGAGATAGACATGTTAAACATCCTAAATATTTGACCCTTTGGCCTTATGAAGTACACTTTCACGTAATATGCACAGGGTAGTTTGGGTTAACATCTATACTGTCCTTACCCATCTCTAGATATCTTGGTTTAAGGAAATGTAGCTTTTGAAAATAAGCTCACCTGGAGGAATTCGGTACTACTTTGCACTGTACAGCAATAGACAGTGTAAAACTAGCTCCTTCCTTAAATCTTCACCGTTCTCATCTTTGAAACTGTGAATTGTGGAGGTATATGTAAAAACAGAGATGACTACCAATTGAATTTTGACCTGAGGCCTTCACGTTGCTTAGATTTACCAAATTGATGGATTTAGCTCTACTTGGACTCTTGTTAGGGTACGCTATCTCACAGTGGGTTAGATTCTGATTTTTCTTTCCAAGTTAACACCAGTGTAAATATAAAACACTCGTTGCAAGTGAACAATATGGGGTGGGGGGATATCTATAAAATCCAAATGTGGGTATAAGCAGCCACGAGTCCATTATCTGAAGCGGTTATGTCATCTTACACCAGCAGAAAACTCAACCCTCTATATTTGATTCCTAAATCTCACCTTACATCAGATGTTCAAAGGTTCAGATGAATAAGATATGTCTCTGTAAAGTGTGTTTTAAATTTAAAGCTAGTGAAAAACATATCTCTCGATTTCTGGATGACAGTCTTGGAAAATGTGTTTCAACTGGCAGCTGCCCTCTTCCTATTTTACTCCACCCTCACCAAGAAACCAGTATCCAGCGATGTCGGGGCTGATATTCTCAACAAAAACAACAACCTCTCTTTGGTTCATCTTCCCCATTTTGTTCTGGGTGCTGAGAGGTGGATTTGAAAGGGCAGCATGTATAAGGCAGAAATATTTCTTGAGGGTATGGGGAGGATGTTCTCTCATTTGAAGGAAACCAAGACTTCCAACTGATTTTAATTTTATTTTTAATGTTCATGGGAACCAGTCTTACATGCCTGGCTGAATTCAGAGTTTGGATTTTTGGCAGGTTTTTATTTGAGCCCAGCTTGGCTGTTTTTCAAAATGTCCAGATTGCTCACATTAAATCTGAATAAGCACTACCCACTAGTTTAATCAGAGTCATCTGGTACACCTCTAATTAGTGTTAGTTAAAGTTGAAATTCATAATAACACAAAATGCTGCATCTTTGGGATGTATTTAGTAAACTCCTGAATGTAAAATTGTAGGAGGGAAAATATCTTTTGCAATATTATTCAAAAATTAGAATACATGAGTTGTGATGACAATAACACAATGGTAACAAAATAAGGCTAAGTTCCTGAAAAATGCCGTGAAAACTAGTATTTATCCATTTAGGCATGCACACACGTACACAATATGTGTAGATACAAATGCATTTATGAACTTTAATTGTTGGTCCTGCTAATCTAATAGACTATAACTGTACATTGTGCACAAATCATTAGAACATGTACACATCTGGGAGTATTTCAACAATTATCAAATAAGCATGTGACAATTTTGGTTTAGCTATAAATTGTTTCCTAGTCTTAACTCATTGCAATAAATGATATGTAAACAAAGTGTTATAAAAGTATCTTTCTGTTTGAAATCAATCTAAGTTTTGCCTGACTTAGAACCAGACCATTAGCATGTCACTGCAGATTATCAAAAAATGAAACTTGAAAATTACTATTATACTATTTTACTACTGTTACCATTATTATTACTAAATTTTTTGCTTAATTTTTCCCCAAATTAAAAATGCTAGATCTATGATTTTGATTTTTCAGGTGTTGCTTCCTAAATTCTAGAGAACTGGTGAACCTTACACTTCTATTTTGCAGGTGAGCTATTTTTTTCACATGTATAATGTAACAATAGTGCAAAAATATCTAAGTGTTTACTCAGATTTGTCTCACCTCAAATGTTCTTGTTTATCAGTCATGCTTCAATTGATACTCTGGACATAGAAATATCATTTATATATTTTTTTTCTGGACACATTTCAGTTTCACTACTCAAGGATTGAATGGATCATGAGTAGAGAGTCGTGTTTTTTTTCAAGGGCATCTGTTCTTAGCCACAGCTGAGGATGGGGCCCACTGAGCTGACTGGAAGGATCCACCTAGAATTTGTTGAATTAAGTCCTTGCACCTGGATATAATTGTCATGCTGCTGTGCTGGGGTTTTCTTAAGCTACTGGTAAAACAAATTAGCTCAATTTAAACTGGCATCCAGTAGGGAAGCAACAACTCACCTCATATAACGTTTTTCAAATAATTATTTTTCTATTGCCAGTTTTGCTTCATGAATATTTTCCTAAAGGCAGGATGAATTGTTGGAATTTTTTTCAAGTTAAACGTAAAAAACAAAAAGCATTCTATTCTGCATATCTGCTGAGTTATAACTAGTATGAGTAGTATATGATTATTGATTTTGTGTGACTGTATCTTGGAGACAGATACATATCTAAATATATATTAAAAAGAAGGTAGGTGCAGATAAAACAGATTAAAAATGCAGTATAGTATCAACACCCCCACCCGCCCAACACCCCCAAACTGATCTCTGTACATATACTTCATGTACCTCTTTCCCGATTTAGCACTGTAATGGCATAACCACGTTTACATTTGGGAAAGATTCACGCAAGTTTGTTTTTTTGTTGAACAGTAGACAAAGGTAGTCATTTATGTCTGACATGGGAATTTGTATAAATACCACGGGATCTTATTTCCTTACGTATTTTAGAGCTGTTCAAACTTGGCAACAAAATTCATGAGCTTCCTGGAAGATCCACAAACGTTCATCGCCTCGGCTGGACTTGCAGTGGCAGGACTTCACATGAATCCCTGGAATGTGTGCATCTGTGTTAGCTTCAGCTTTTCATAATATTCTCCAAATGCAGGCTTTGGAGGAAAACAATGAAAAGTCATTTCTTCAGCTGAACATTTCAGGATGACTTCTGAAATGGAAGCAATAGTACTTCCTACCAGTGCTCTAAACATTACTGTTATATTTTATTAGTAGGTGACGTGCTAATTTGGAGAAGGGAAGGGTATGTTCACTAAGCATGGATGGTAGTTTTTGATGTGTTTCTAGAACTATCCCAGTGTAGCTGCTTCAGCTGCTGACCAAAGATGCTGTTCTTGTGACCTGGTCATGTCACTGTGGATACCGCCTTAAATTGCTTTCTAAGACACTGCTCTATTGGCTAAAAAAACCAATGTGGACTGAAGCTACTTCTTCTTTATTATATTTTAAAGAAAATTCAAGAATATAAAAAATGTTGTAAGATCAAGAATATATTTTATTTTAATAAATGGACTCCTGATGATCCTCTTGGAGATTGTGGCAGAAAGATAGAGGTACATATTACCATAAACCATCCTCGAAGCCACACTTTCTTTTAGTGTGGGGTAGACTCAAATGCAAAGGAATGTGAATTAGAAAAGCATGCTTTTTTGAAGGATGGCAAAATATCCAGAGATCAAAAGGTAAATGTAAAAGCTGCTGTCAGTCTTTCAGCTGTGCAGTGAATTTCAAATTTTGGAAAGTGTGTGCTTCCAACAGCAGGGACGTTTCTGTGGTTCTTGGTAACAGCTTAACTCGTGCAAGCATTAGCTGAAGGTGAACCTTCGTGCGTCAAAAATTCTGTTGACCCGAAGAGCTGCGCATGCGGCTCTGAGGCTGGAGGGAAAGCGCTGCATGCACGTGGTCCCGCGTGAAGGCAGCTTGCAAACGGCAGCTGGTTCCTAACTGGGGACAGTTTAAAGGTGTAGGGCAGTTGGTTGTTTTTATATTATCTCTGCTATAAAGCAACTTTTGTCTTTTAACTGCTGGGCCTGATTCTTGCTTACAGAACAGCCTGGCTTTCTCCACTCCGGCATGCCCTCCCACGCGCTCCCTCATGGCATGGATTTGCCATTAGTGCTCCAGCCGGAGGCTCGGCACGGACCCGGCATGCAGAAAATTCACAGAGCAAAAGCGGCTAGCACATAAAATAACATTGACTGAATAGCATTATCTGTTTTCTGTGGAAGAGGAGGCCACGGGAGAGAGTTACTATACCCTAACTCATTGTACCGATGCATACCCAGAGCAAAGTTTTTCTTTCAACTGCGATAGCCCTGAATCAATGCATACGAGAATGGGCAAGCAAGTTGCTTTCATACAATATTCTTTTTTATAAGCTCATCTTTCTGGAGCTTCAGGGGAAAGAAAAAACCTTCAGTTTTCCCTCAAAGTTGCGTAACAACTGGGGCTGGTGTAAAGGCTGCCTTGCCTCCTCTCCACTCCCTCTTCTGTCCTGGCTTCCAGGAAGGAGAAAGTAGGAAAAACAAGTAGCAAATTGAGCTTAAGGTTTTTCTTTTTCTTTTCTCGCCCCCCTACCCCCAGCTCAGCGATGATAATCCTAGGCCTGCACTTAGAAAGAAGCTTCCAGTGGGAAATTAAGCTAAACTGAAAAGCATAACAAAACCCAAATCATCTAGACTGCAAGAATTCCTCCAGTGTTTTATTCTTTAATGCTTATTAATAGAGACAATACTAAACCCAAAAGGAAGCTAGCAATATCCTGTTCTTTTTCTTTTTTGTTATAGCGTGGATTTTTGTTTAGTAAACTCCATGTCAGATCTTCTAATTTAATTACTGAACTCACAATGTGAATAAACGTACAGACATGACTAATAGCATTCTCTTATAATTTCATTACAGGGTAATAGACATGTGGTTTTTAAAACTGATTTTTTTTTTCTTCTGTTACAGAGTGTTTATAATATAAATGAACTCTCACATCCTGCCGCCTTTTTCTCCTTACCCTCTTTTCATTTCTTTTTAGATTTGATTCATAGAAAAATGCGAGCGATGCGTGCCACTGATTTGGGTCATCTGCACGCAATTCAAAAGGAAAAGGTGATTTTTTTTCATTGCCTGCCAAGTAAGTGGGAGAGGTGTAGGAAAAAGTGGATTTATGCATAAAACGCAAAACTCCAGATGAAAGAACGGACCTCTTTTATCATTGTAGAAAGAATCCATCTGCAATAATTACCAGTCAGGCTATCTGCACACTATGTTACTTCGTGACATCTGAGAACTGCTGCACTTGAACCAATAGCTGCTATATAGCAACCAGCATCAGTCCTGAATGAAAAAATTGGCCCAACCGCTGGTGAATGGCACTCAGTAGGCTTCCCATTGAACTGTGCTGCGAAACAATGATGCACATTGGTAAATCACCGTGTGCGCCTTTCAGTTCTTATGCATATCCCATACTGGACAGCTTCCATTCACTCTGGCACCCACTGCAAACAAATGTAACTATGCATCAGAGATGAAAGTGAAAATGCATATGTTAAATCCCAAATGGAAGCAGAAGAGTGTAATATATACAGAGTTGCTTAGCAACAAACATGTTTTGGCCACAGGAACGGTGACAGTCGGAGGAGTGAGAGGGAAGCTGCTCTGCCCTCCTTGTCTCTCTCCCTAGAAGCTTCATAAAGGTCTTTCCTTATTTCTTTCAAAGCAGAAGAGAGAGGGCTGTTGTAGACATTTGTTCATGCTATTAATGGAACAGACTGTAGGACAATTGGACTTTTCGTTGAGCCAGGAAACCCGTTTTCATTCCGAGCGCCCATTGCAATGGCGCATGCCCTCCCATGCAGCCAGGTGTTTTGATTCGAGCCTTATGGCTCACCACGGAGTGAGTCCCTCTCAGCTGAAGCGGTCAGATAGGAGAAATGAAGGTCCAAAAATACAAACTGCTGGAATTAAAAAATAGTTTTGCTGTCACACTCTCGGTTTTTGACCCTATCATGCCTTTCACTTCTCCTCCTAGCAGGTTTTGTTCTACTGGCATCTCGCATTCATCTGGCTCTATGTTTTTTCAGGAAAGCAAGCGGTGTTTATTTCAGTAAATCACACAGTATCTAGGGCTAGTAGATAGGTATTTATTAATTCCTCCCAGTTTAGATGGTCTGAATATCTCTTCTCTCCTTTTCCCCTTCTCTCCCCTTCCTGCCTGCCCTGGCACGCGCGCCGTTGTGCCCGCTGCGATGGGAGGCAAAGGAGAGAGCTGGCAAGTCCTGGTTCGCGTTGCGCGTGCTCCTCCGTGCAAGTAGCTCCTATTGACACGAGCGTGAGCTCTGCGCGTGGCTGATGTAATGTGCCTCGTGCTTTCAGCAGTCTGCTTGCTCCACTGGACCATAGCGTCTTTCACGTATAGAAATATTGCACATTTGGGTTCAAATTGATCTGCCACCCTGGATTGCTGCAGACACATCCCTGAATACATTATTTTTGAGTGTTTCCTTTTAATTTAAGGTAATGAATGTACTCTGGCGGATCCCCAGTGGGGGTAAAGAACGTTTCAGGCATGCACTTCTCTTTGTAAAGAAGGTTTTCTTGACAGTGTGAGAGACGTGTAGGAATGCAAGAGATGTTGAAGAACTCAAATGAAATTAAAATCATGGGTGAAAGCAGGGTTAAAGGACCATTATAGTAAAATAAGGCCTTTATTTCCATTCCTGGTGCTATTATGTAGATAATGTTTTACTTGCTCTCGTTTTCCGTGAATTCATAGAGAACCTTTTTCATGTACTAGCATATATCAAATTGACAAGGTATAACCAATCATATCTTGCATTTACTATCGGATTAATTTTGGGAAAAATTGTGTCATTCTGAAAATATAGAGAAACTTGAGACAAAACGCAGTGGTTCCTCTGAGCAGACAATGTAAATGAGGTCATCATGGAAGGGTGGATCAAAACAGAAGGGAAGACAAAATGGCTGTGTGATAAAAGGCTGGAAAACAGGAACAAATGTGATATTGATTCTTTCTGAAGAGAAAGAATCTTTTCTTCTCTTGAAACCAAGAAAATGATCCAGGGGCTGGAAGGACATAGCTGATATTCTGAACAAGGGATTGTGGTGGATTCTGGTCTTCATTTTCTCTCTGTGACCTAAAACGATCCTCCTAGCATGGTTTTCAGCCTGATTGTGAGTACCTCGTAGGCTGATCCTACAGAAATCAAATTAAAATATGGCTATGAAGTTCATGGCTGGTTCCTTAGAAAGACAAGAGGTGAAACTGGAATCCCATATTTGAATGTGAAGTTGGCAGCAATGAATTGAAATTTGTTGTCTGGGGATCAACCCAAGAAATTGTCCTAATATGCTACCGTGCTTTTCCCTCTGCAAACTCTTCTTTTTTAATTTGTGAAGGAAATGACTATCTCGGATGAAAAGATAATTAAACTAGCAACCAAAATAGATGTTTTAAAGGCCTGTTAGATTGCCAGTATTTTACATGTGAATAATCAAAAATTTTAATGGTAGTTGCTCTCATTGAGTAAAACAAGATTTTACAATGCACATTAATTACTGAACTCCAATTTATACATTTTAGTTTATAATCTCTGTGACTCTATTCTTTAAACATAGGCTCAATGGTTTGTCAAGTGTTGGCTTTCTGAGAAGTGTGATTATAATTTTCCTAATGGAATTATTGTCTTCTCTTATTCTCTTCTCTCTCTAACCACATAGATGGACAGGTAGTTTCCCTTTAAAAAAGGTATACCTCAATATTCAGCAAAGATTATGAATCTATCCATGCTTCGAGTCGTTGTGTTGTGAAGCTCCAATCAAAGGCAAGGTCTCTGTAAAAATACCTGGAAGGTTATTGATAACTTTGGCTTGTATTTTAGTCTGCCATGGGTTTTCCTGAAAGGTGGGCTGGAAATAGGAGGAATGCAGTGTTGTAAACCACAAGAAGTTTCATGTCACAACATCCATGACAAGTTCACATACTGAGGAGTAAAATTCTAACTCAAACTTCTGCTTTTTAAGTTTTGTGGGTTTTTTCCTTTGTTTTCTTTTTTGTTTCCTTTTTTTTTTTGCATAAGTTCATTCACTTGTTTCTTTGACAGATATCTCTGTGCATGGCTAGAGTAACTGCTTTGAACAAGTACACTTTTCAAGATTTGACATCTTTTCCACATTCTTCTTCATTTCAAATACTGACCCTTCTGCAATAGCTCATAGAGGATTGTGTTTGATGGAAAAGAAATCGGTATCTATTTGCAAGATTAGAGAAAAGCTGGAATGGAACCTTGCAAGTTCTGAGTGTCAGTAAGTTCTGTTGTATGATCGCTAGTTTTCTGTCCTCCCAACTTTTAGATGGATGACATGTCTGCCCCACCTCATTGCATTTGTTTTTATGTCTGCACTAGACACTATAGGATCCGTACAGTCTGTACTTTCACGTCACTTGGAGTCACTTTGATATTCTTAGCAGCTGTACTGGTCCAGTAACAGAGTCAGATAACTTGGCGTTACATAAGACTTCAGAAACTGTTTCACTATTCACATGTGCCTCATCAAGAGTCATTAAATGTCTTATAGGAATAATTATGAATACCTCAGACCCTGTTTAACCTCTCCCTCTCTTGATAACTCTCTTCGTATGCTCCCAAGCAAAGCTAAGGAAACATAGTCTTGATGAAACCTGCCGTAAGGTGGCTGTGCTCCCGGTTAGAAAACCATACTTGGAGATCAGTTATCAATGAGACATTGTTCAAATGGAAATCTGCACCAAGCAGGATCCTGTACTGGGTCTCGCCTCACTGATTAGTGTCAGTAGTGTTTTGGGCGTGAGAACCAATTGTGCTCATTACATCCACAAAAAATGAGAGCCTGGGAAAGCTGCAGGTATGTTGGAGGGTGGAACTGGGAATCAGATTGGAGAAATGATTGGAAAAAATGTTATTCATCTGTGAGAGAAAGTAAAAGGTACTTACTGTACATGCAGAGGAAAAATCAGCTGCAGAAATGCAGAATGGAGAGCAAAATATTTTATTCTAAAGAAAATGATAGAGAAGTTATGATGGGCTCAACCTGTACTGAAGTCTTCAACAAAATGATGTTGTGAAAAAGACAAATGTATTGCTGAGATTTTTTTTTTTTTAATGAGTGTAACCTGGAAGGCAGGTGTATGTGTCCTTCTAGCATGCTTATCATGGGCAGACTTTGCACCTTGCTTTCTTAAAAAGACGTGGAGCAAAGAAGACAATCCTGAGCTAAGTGGTCAGAACCGCCTACGGGGAAACTGGAAGGATGGGGACTGTGTAGAGCACACAAAAGGGAACACAACAGCCTTCAAACATGTAACAAGTTGCTGCAGAGAGGAAAGAAATTGTTTAACACTTTTTCTCTGAATTGATAAGAAAATATAGACTTAAAGTGCTCCAAGAAAAAATTAGGTTAGCAATTATAAAAGCCGTAATTAAAGAAAAGATCAGACTGCATTGGGAAAATGTTTGCATTTTGACTTCTGAAGGACTGAAAAAAACAGTTAAATAAACTTCTGTCCAAAATAGCATAGGTACAGTTGATTTTTGACCTCTTAAAATCTTTTTCAGCTCTGCTTTCTATTATTTTCTCCAAGTGCATTCTGCCGCTTGGATGTTTGTTGGTAAAGCCAGCAATCAAAATAATAATGTAGAAGCAGAGCCCTGTAAACACAGAGGATCTGGTACGGTTTCTAGTCATGTCATTTAGCCTCTAGTGGAAAGTGCCAAGATATGTGCTTTGGAAGACTCGTAGGGCACATAGCTGCAAGTCAGGCTATTTCAATTAGTGTGTTGAAATGGCGGATTACACATCTCTATAAAAATTAAATTGGTCTCATCCCTGAAATTATAACAAGCCTGAGGATCCAATGGAAAAATCAAATCTTGAGCACCTCGATTTCAGGGGCCACTGAAATGCATCATACCACTACCACTGTGGGACCTGGCTACCATTGCTCGTCCCCGCTGGATGTCCCCTGTCCCACAGTGTGGGGTCGCGGAGGCAGGGATGCGCTGATGGAGAGCAGTCCCTAACACGTGGCTTTCTGCTCAGCGTGTTGGCTGCTGAAATGTCGGTGAGCCCTAGGAGCCTTAGTTCTGTAGTTTTCTGATGATAGTCTTGCTCTCTTAAGTGCCTTTTAAATGTTGGGTTCAGATGGTCTTTGAGCATTTAATGATACAACTGCCCCCTCCGCTATGTCTAGCTTGTGGTACACCGTGCATTTACAATCGTCATGGGCCCCAGCTAGGAGCTCAGGTGAGCTGATGGCTGATAGTTTCCGTTGTGTTCTCAGCCACTTCCCTCTGTCGAGTCCTTTCTTCTTCTTCATATCCATCTGTGGCTCATGCCACCAGCCAACACATGTGCCTCCCCCAAGCTCTGCGGACATCTATCACATTACAGGCTGAGACTGGAGGATTTCTCAGATTGCCTTATTTTTGCTTCATGCCAGTTAGTGTCAGGCAGTGTCTCTGAAGCTGTTGGTCACCACTGTGGTCCCTTCTACCTGTTGTGTGCTGGACGTGGGTAGCAGCCCCGGGCAGAGGCTCAGGTTGTTGTGTCTCCATCCCGGAGGCAGCCACGCAGTGGTCTTTCCTGGTGGCCCCTCTGAGGCCGCAGCGGCGGGTGAGCGGGTCGTGGGCAGGTTCTGAGAGCCACAGCCACTACATGCAGCTGTCCAGAAGGAGGCTGGTCTCTGCTGTATCTTCCCACCCCGTGTTGGGTGGTGAGAAATCCTGAGGGAACAGCAAATGCGGAGTCGAGACCGGGCAGAGTTCAGGCAGCCTCCCTGGGGACGGAGGTTAGCCCTTCGTGTGCGGATCCACGCTCTGTATGTGAATGCAGTGACATTTCTGTCTCTCCGACATCTCCAAAAACTGTGCTCCAGGATGTCTCACTTGTTGGATGTGGGTGGATCCGGCATTGCCTTTCCTGTGGATGAAGGCACAGAGTTCTTGGGAAATGGTCTCAGGAGACGTTATGTCCATAACTCTTGTCCTCAGGGACTGGGGGGAAACAGGGGATGGTGGTGAAGATTTGTGAGGCTAGCTATTATAAAAAGCAAAAAATAAAAAAAAGCTGTTTCTTCTGATGCTGCATGCTTGAGCTCTAAAAGCAGTGATGTCTTGATGTCTATAAAAGTCAGCGGCATTACCATGTCACTGGATTCGTTGCCTCAGATTTTGATTCAATTCGTGGGGTGACTGACAGTGAAGGATGGGGGAACTCCAACGACTTCCACCAGCAGTCCTTAATCCGGGGTGTGCCCTGGCATGCCCGCTCGTCCCCTCCCTCCACCAGCCCTCCTCCCCATCGCTCGCAGCCCCTGTGCCCCACGCCGGCCATCACGGAAAATGCCAGCAAAGTGTTTTTGCGCAGTGCCAAAGTGCCTGCGGTACATCAGGGAGGGCAGCCGCCTCTCGCTGCCACGCCACAAAGCTCTTTTGTGTGACAAGTGGGGATCACAAGATGCGGGTGTGCAGGTGAGCTGCTCTCCCCTTGTGCCCGTGCTGCGTTTTCATTGACAGCCAAGCCATAGAAAGCAGACAGATATTTTAGGGGGTGCAAAGGCAATAGTGGCAGCATGCCTGAGCTCGGGGGGTTTTCTGGCCTGCGCTGCTGCTGGATGTCAGTTTTCAAGAGAGGATAATTTCTAGGATGGCAACGGACTTAATTGCCCCCCGCCTGATGTTTTTCTTTGCTTTTCTTTGCTGCTTTTTCAACAGAGGGGAACATTTGGCACGGGTGCGTCTGAAAGGAAAGGCTTGGAGGCCCATCTTCTGGCCTGCATCAAAATAATTTGTATTTTCTAAAATTTCCTGACAAATGAAACTTCTACGTTATTTAAGACAACTTCAATGTGCATGAAACAAAATGAATTTGAAACGGAACTGGTTTGAAATTAAAATGTTCTTTTCAGACACGGACAGAATAAAATGTTTTGAAACTTTTCTGCTCTGTTTGGTTTAGAAAGTGCAGTGCTGCTGCACCAGACCTATCCCTTGAGGAGCTTTTTATTTTGAAAAAGCAACTTTTTCTACCTGAAACTCCCCTTAGCACCCAGCATAACAGCTCTGGTGTCCCATGGTGGAAATCCTCTGAGGTGCATAAATCACTTTGGGTAGTTATGAACACTTTATCCAGGACCAGATTTATCATATTTAATGTCTTAAAAACAACTCATATTAAATCCCATGTACTATAATTTTTTCCTGATCAATTCCATATTTATAGCATTAATCGTTTCCCTGCAGTTAATTAAGAGAACTGATGGCTCTTAGGCTTCCTTACGCTGATCCTTTAAATAAGTATATCAAACAAGATCTCCATTACCCAAATCAGACACCATCACAATAGCTGTAGAGAGGCCAAAGAGACAGGAGCACAGATCCGGAGAGTATCCACAGGGAGTTGACAAACAAAAAAGTGATATTTCAAGCCCAGTGGAATGGGGAAATAATAGCAAAATAATCGAGGGCGTGTTTGTGTAGCCCTTATAGTTTAGAAACCTTTTGCCTCAGACGCACTAATACTCTGAAACAAGGATGCTGATTATATGACCGATTGTTTAGCATGTGTCCTGAACTGGTTTATAATTACCAAATTAATTTCTCTGAGGTATTAAAAGCCTATTTACACGATCTTTGTAAAACTAAAAGGGAAGCAAGCACACTTTACCTGTGTCGATACGGAGCCCTGCAAATAGCAACTATTTGTTTTTGTAGCTGTTGTGGCTCTGGGAACAAGTAAATATAAACAGCAGGAAACACAAATACAGAGGCAGTGCAATTGGAGGCTGTCAGGAAGCAGTATGGTGGCTTCAGGAGCTGAATTCGGCTTGAAATAAGCTTTGTCTCAGTATGCGTAAGAGGCTTTGGCACCGTATCAGACCTCTGGGGAAGCCACTCAGCAGGGTGGGGATTACTATAGTTTGTGCTTCCCAATTCACAGCAAACTTGCTTCCCTGTCATACTCGTGCATTAACTCTCTCTGTCCCACCTCGGCGCTTTTTGTGGGGGTTTGTTCGCTTTCTAGCAAACAGCCTGACATCTGCTAGTTGAGAGTGGAGGAGAAAAACCCCCAGCATACGCGACCGAGCGACTGCAGAGCATTCCCCCGCTACGGTGAGTGAGAGAGGCACAAAGATGGCTAATTTCGCCAGGCTGGGTAATTCTCCTCCGCAACGCATGTGCTGCAGTGGCTTTGACAATGCCATCTAAAATGCAAATGAATTATGCCTGCATATCATCGCTGGCGGTGTTGTGTGGACCTGCTGCTGGCATAAACTTCTTCCTCCCGGTTATTTTTTTCTCTCTCCGCGAAGACACGGGCTCGACTCTCTCTTTCGAGGTTTCGCAAGGGTTAATTTTCTCTTAGCTGTGGGAATATTTTGCGTTAGGAGAAACTCCATGGTTATTCCTAACACATGACTATCAAAGAGTCAGATTAGCCGAGGGGGAGGGGAAAGGCTCCTGAGTTTGCACTTCCTGTCTCTTAATAAAGCTGAGATTCCAGAAGTATTTAATATCATTGTGGTTTACATAGGAAATTGTCTGAACACTCTTAGTAAGTAACTGAATATATGGCCGCTATATTCAATACCATTTGTCCAAGATCGTTTTTCTCTCAGTTATGTTAGATATCTGGAAAATGTTGTAAAAGCAGGATCTCGTTACGGTGCACAGCCAAATGAGCAACTATAAAATACAGTTTTAAAAATTTAAATATCTAAAATGTATTGAGAAATGTGAGGTGCACCAGTATTAAAGAAACAACAGCAATTGTTTTATATGCACTGCTAAGGCAATAAAATGTGGATTCCTTATGTAGGTTCAAATGTAGCAGCTGGATTTGGCTTTATGAACCATGAAAAATAGTTCCCATCTGGAAGTTGATGTTGAATAAAGATGCAACAGTAAGGCTGCATCTTACATGGAACATTTATACATTTCCAGCTCAATACAGCACTAGTATTGGAGAGGAAAGGGAGAGAGGGAGGGGGAGATGGGAATATACAAATCAGAAGCCTCTGGCCAACATTTTTATGGGTATTCTCTAATTTAGGAGCCTCAGGTTTTGGCTGCTTGGTGGTTGTTTTTGTTGGGTTTTTTTTTTTTTTTTGGTAGGATAACCCTACCAATATTCAACACTGTACAAGTAAGAGAAGGCTTCTGAATGTCTTCTGCCACACTCACTGCTTCAGAGACCACAGTTTTCATCTCTCTGTCAGAGAAGTAAGAAAGTGATTATGTCACTGTGATATCAAGCCCCGAAAGCATCCTTACAGTCCCCTACCCGTCCAGTTGGCATTTAAAAGTGCAGTCGCAGAGCCCGCAACTCAGGAAGCCTGTTTCAAAGCGGCTGCAAGCCGAAGCTGGCCCTTGGCTCTGCACCTGCACGCTGTCATGAGCAATGTTTGCAACATGCAAATCCCACATTTTCATATCCGAATCCCCAATCATAAGGTGCCCAGGAGATCCTACTTCCTCTCAAACAAAAATACAAAGGTCCAGTTGAGAGAGCTTTTTTTGAAAAATCTGACCCCAGATAAAACGCTATTAATTAAATTCTTAAAGGATTTTGTTAAATTCATGATGCCTCAAGGATTTTTAAAATTCAAATTATATATAAGCATAGTCCATGCTAAAACCTTACACTGTAAATAAGGTTGTAAATTCTTATTAATAACATAAGGCAACAAAAAGCCAATAAAGGAATGAAGTTTGAACATTTTATTGGCTCTTTTTTCTTCCTTGAGCAAGAATTATTTCTAATGCAAGACGAAGTGTTAGAAGACGTGATGATCCCCTTTGGCTTTTGCCTAGAAGCTGTTGTGAGGTTTCTTTAACTGCGAGACTTTCATGGTGGCCCCAGTGCTGCAGTACATCTGGCTGGGAAGATTTCCTGTACTTTCCTAAAAGGGTGCTGTTATTGTTCCTGTTGCCTTGGCCATTTCCATGAGCCTTTAAAATGAACCCAGGTTCCACAGCAATGTTGCAAGGCAAACATTTTAGAGGTGAGGCGAAACTTTAAAATCAAAGTTGAACGTTGCAGGTATTCACAGCCATCAGACCATGGGAATCTTGAAGCGCCCTTAATCCACATTTACCATGCATTTGAAATAACGACGCACCCCGATGCTTGCAAACTGTATTCCCTTAACATAGGAAATAAGAACCACATATGTTTAATATATTAACATGTGCAACACTCACTTGGTACATGTGGCCCACTGATGTGATCATAGGCTTTCCTCAAGTTAGCTCTTCAAATCAGAAAGCAGGATCACCCTTTCACCTCTTGATATCCTGAGATCCCACACCTACACTGCACCCTCCTGCTTACTCGGATAAGTCCCCAGCTGCGCAGGGCTCCGGAGGTTTGTCCCAGGAAGGCGTGCGGGTGTGCTTGTCTGTGTGCGTGCACAAGGGAGGGCATAATCCCTTTGAGAGAAATTGTGCCACAGCCTAAAAGTCTGCCACAGGGAAGTTTCGGAAGCCGAGCCGAACGTGTTTGACTTTAGCAGTTTGTTTTCCGCGGAGGGATCTTGGAGTTTCTGGCAGATGCTCCTCGGGCCAGGCCCCAGGGGGCTCGTCTGACTTTGCGAGGGAGAGCGGGGGAAGCATCCCCCCTCACTCCTCGGAAAACGAGGAAAAGGCGCCGTGTTCGCTGCTCCTCGCCTAAAAGCATCCTTAATGGTAGGGACTGACAATAGCATCACGAACGTGTTTCAGAAGGGATTCACATCTCCAGGTGTAATGTCTCAACGGTGGCCAAGCCCCTGAAGGCGTGGGGGGCTGCAGCTGCCTGTGCGAAACCGAAGCAGGAGCACCCGCAGCCTCTGCTGAGGGTGGGCGCCCGGGGCCGGGGTGGGCTGGCTGGCAGGCAGCGGAGGCAGAAAGGCAGCTTTACAGCAGATTGGGGGCTGTGGAGAGGGAACAGGAAGGTCAGGAGGAGCTGGTGAGGTTTGAGGAGGGGGGCGATGAAGGGGGAGAGGCTCTCCCCTGCCCCAGCCTGGGCCATCCACCCTCATCCAGCCGACCAACATCCGCCTCCACCACCCCCTCTAAGGTGGGGTGTCCCCTCTCGCACCCCTGTGCACCTTCGGCCGGGAGGATGAGAGCAACCAGATTGAAAGGGGTTGGCATTTCTGCTCCTTCTGCCTGCCGGGCAGTGGGCTACTGCTCCTTGACACCCCTTGGCCTGGCTTCGAGAGGAAGAGCAAAGGGTTGCATCCACAGGCATTGGCTTTTCAGAGTCCAGGAGCCAGTTCCTTTCTCCCCTGGCCTAAGCAGAGCAGATGATCAGACATTACCTACCTTGTCTATGCCTTGAGCCTGCTCTGGACTCAGTACAAAGACGATAAACGTTCATTAACTCCCTGTCCAGCCCCCATGAAAAAAAAAGCACCTGGAGTAAGAGTATAATGCTGGCTACGGCATACGGAGACGTGACTGCCTCTCTCCACTGTATATTTACATTTATTGTTCAAGTTAGTTTTGTAATTAAAATGGCATTAAAAAATTAAATACCTAGGCTTCCAAATCCCAGATCTCTTTTTATCCTCAAACTTGCGTGGAAAAGAAAGATTTTTGCGTGGAGGATATTTCTATTCCCGGTTGCAGAATCTCCAGTCTTTTCATTGTTTAATTCACGTGCACGCAAATCAAATGCAGGGCTTGCGCAAGCCTTGGCAAGCCATGCCCTGGAAGTTGTTCCCACTGCTGAACAGCTGAAGCAGCCAGGTTTCATGGAGGCTGGCGATCCCTTCCTAAATCTAGGCCGGGATTTAGGGCAGACCCGCGCGGTGCTGTTAGAAAGCCCAGGTTGTGCGGGTTAGCCGGGGAGCTGGAGAGCAGAGCGCTACAGCCCTGCCTGTGTCCAGTGGCTTTAATAAAGAATCCCATTTATATTCATTACCGCAACCAAGTCCTGTCTCTAATCTATCGCAAGGGACACTACAGATATGTTATTTCTTTGTAGTCTCAAAAGGCTCAGATGGTTTTTAACCTTATTAAATCTGAACCCCTGAAATGTGCTTCTGAAGCAAAACTTTTAAGCAATAAGCTTCCCAAAAAGTGCAAGATGTACAAAGCAGATTTATGGCTATGTAATGAGTTAAGTAACATTTCTCTCAGCATATGACTTTCCAAAATTAGAGGAAATTCCCTACTTCAACTGAATAGGGAGCATTAGGAACATCTACTGTAGTGATAGATCAAGTTGTTAGTGCTCTAAGAAGCAAGACAGCAAAGTGTTAATCTACCTACATGATTTTCTAATGGTTGTTGCGTTTCAGGAGACAATAAAACTTTGTTTGAATTACAGAATGCTTCAAAATCCTCAGGATTTCAGATCTCCTATATGGGAATAAAATTGGTCATAACCTCCCAGAGACAGTATCTCCATTTTCTAATATAACAAAAAAACCAATTCTTTTAAGAGGTCAAACCACAATGGGTACTCTGGCCCCATGCAACTATGCAATTGTTTCTAAGTGTGCAGGTACCATCGTGGTATTTACAAGTAAACAATCAGCTTGGGTGTTTCAGAGATGCCGTGGTACGTGGTCCAGTACACATGGTAGTTTACTTCACATGAAATAAGGCATACAGGTGCAGAAGGTATAGGTATCGCTCAACCGAAAACTAAAAACTAAAAGATCCTTCTAGTCAGATTAGGATTTTTTTTTTTTTGTCAGAAAATTATGTAAATAAACACTAGGTGAATAGGAAGACTCAATATGACTAAAATAATATGCTACCATTTTTTTTGCTAAACTGTGTAATACCTAAGCTAACTTTTTGGTTACAGAAAGAGGAAATACTGCACAGACTGGACTTTGATTTCAGCATTTGGTAAACAGGGTGATAATGCAGATGTTTGTTCATTTTTCATCTACATTTTGGGGCCACATGTTTTCAGCCAAGTTTTGGAGACTTATTTTCTGAGCTAAGTGTATTTTTTTGACTATCATTTTAGACAGGGCCAGCTGGAACCTAAGGAAGGGGAGAAGTGCCTAAAATCACCTCTACACTTGCAGTGCTTCATTTTACAATATCAGTAAAAGCAAAATTCTATGAGAGAGTATAGCATTAGAAACCAATCAATGGAGCAAGAAAAATGGCCTTAGAAATACCAGTGTTAGCAGCTCAGAGGCAGTGATTCCTCTTTTTGTATTCTAGGCAAAAAGAACTCTGAAGTGGAGCCTTCTACCAGCACCTGGGCCTGGGATAGGACATGTATATTCTGGCAATTTGGCTGAATACACCAGCTGAAAAATGAGCAAATCTATGCTGTGAAATCCTGTAGCCAGACACAACAGGAAAGCAAAATTGTCCGTCTCTAGGCAGACTGGTACAAGATATAGTTGAGGGATACATTTTCCCTAGTCAGAGAAAGCAAAAGTTGGATGAGTGTTTTCTCCATCTGCCTGTTTTTGACAATAATGTTCAAAGTGACCAGGAAACGCTTAAAAATAATGTACAAATGTTCCTCTGCAGGCATTTCTACATGTTTTAAGTACATATTCCTAAATGGATGCATACTGCTTTTGTCTCGTGGTACGCATCGCCTGACAATGCAATGCTACGGACAACCCCGTCAGTGGTATCCGCCACATACCAGTGACTGGCAGTTCCAGGGAGAAAGGATTTCCATGAGTCACGGTGGTTTGTAGTATAAATCCATTTAAAGTACATTATATTTGCAACTTTTTTACTAAAGGGAAATTTATTAAATACAGTATGAACCAATGCTCAAATGGATTTATAATATACATTTATATAAATATGAAGTGTTTACAAAAAATCATTTATAGGAACATTACTGTTAGGTCTGTATTTCTTTGAGGCCCTTTTATGTATTTTTAAAGTGCTAGGTATTAAAATATCCACTCTAAATTGTATTCTGGTCTGTAAGATTTTAACTTGAAAATAGATCCATCTGCAATGAGGTCTGCATTACCTGAGAGAGAATCTTGTTCTTAATATGTATTGCCTTCAAAGCAATGGGTGTCATGCTTGAAGTCTGGGTTTGTTGATACCTTGCCTAATACTTTGAAGAAGGAAGTTTCAGGGTGCATTTGCAAACTTGGCACTTGGCAGAAAAAAGATTATGAAGGTACAAAGTAATGGAGTATGAGGTTCTTGATCTGGTTTGAGGTGATATTCCAAATGTGTAAGGGGTAAAACTGCTTTATTGGACTCGCATTGTGATTAATCAGAGGAAAACCGAAGGCACTGACTCATGTGTGACTTGCACAAAACCCATGGGCATCTGCCTTGATGCAGAACTGACTTCTGGTGGGAAAGGCAAGGGGTATATGTCTCCACTGGGAGACCCTCTGGGGTCTGCTGAGGTGTGTGCTCCCCAGCAGCGCCTGGTGGCACCTCCAGCCAGAAACCCCTGAAGGTGCAGGCTTTGCTGTGGGGACTCCCTGGTGCAGAAGCCCTGCAGACACCAATCCCTGTCTTCTTTCCTATGTGGAAACTTAGGGAGGGATTGAAGTATTTCTGAGGGAATTCTGCCAGATATTCATGTATCTACATTTTCTGCTCACTCAAGGGGAGCAGTGGTAACCAACGTACTAAAAGTCTTCAAATGCTGACAAATACAATTTAGCTTTGAAGGCTGCCAGCAATTCTGTGGTAGTAAATCCCATTTGCAATCAAAGGGTGAGTCATTAGCCTTGACATTTGAGAAATGGAGATTACTATGAATTTATGAAAAAGGTTCCCTAAAATGTTTCCTTAGCAACTGCTGCTGAGGAGCCTGGGGCATCTCTCAGGTCCCTAGGCTCAGGAAAGCTGGCAGCGGTGGTGCAGACGGTTTCCTATCCTCTTGCTGTATGTAGTACGGAGGTTTCGTTATCCCTTTCCACCCAGGTCTCATGTAAGCGAGGAAAAATGGTGTTTTCTTCAATTCAGTTATATTTACTGAGCTGACTTAATGCAGCTGAAACCATTGCGATGGGCACAGCTTATTACGCAACACAGGAGGTTGAACTGTAGCCTACGCAGGGCTGTGGGCAGTTTGGTCAGTTCCAAACATGTACCAAACAGAAGTCATATGGCAGCTTGTTGCCACCATATTGAGCATAAAATTTTATTGTAAAAGGGTTTTTGTAAAAAAAAAAAAAAAATTAACTATTAATTTTTCATTTCTCTTCTGTTTCTGAAGTGCTCTTAAGTCTTCCACTCAGCCTTTTCCTCACAGGCATAAGGGTTAAACGTTTCCTTTTATGTTAAGAAGATGGAGTGATGAAGACCTTCCACCTTTAGGGAAACCACAGAATATCACTCAACCTGCGGTAAAATTACAACCATTGACAATAATGTGTATATTATAACTCAGCCTGTTAAATTAAGCTCAACATGGCTAATTTGGTTTAGTCAGAGAAAAATCCTTTTCCCTTAGTTTGAATAGGATCCTTGGCTGCCTGCCGCATCAGCAAAGAAAGATGAGAGACCTCAAGATGAGTGTGTGGGAAGGTGGGAAGGGAACAAAGGCACGTGGAGAGGCCTGGGTGCTCTTGGAAAGGCAAAAGGGGTGTTGGCTGCAGGCAGGGTTACCTGGAAGGAGGAATCTCTTGAGTGCACTATAACAACTTCTGTGTCTTGCCTCTGTCAGGCAGGCTATAAAACCAGGGATAAATCCCAGGAGAAGCTGGATGATTGCAAAGTCATGAAGGCATACTCTTATCTCAGGACATCCACATATAGCAGAGCAGAAGGTTTCATCTGGACCTAGGGAGCAGGTCTCAGTGAAGAAATGTGCAGCCACCTGCCCAGCACATACTGTATGCTTTCTTTTTGTTGTATTAAACTCCTTCCTTTATTAAACAAGATTCTGCTTTTCTGCTTCCAGCAGTCAATGCTCTATTTACATGATTTCCTATGGCGGTAACATCTCATGATTTTCATGTATATGCGATTTTTTTTTTCTTCTAGATTTTCCAAATTCACTCCAAATCTAAGACCATTAAAGCACCTAACAGCTTCTAAGGAAAATATATTACTACTGGTGTAATCCACAATACAAATATGGGCACAAAATCATATACACAATTCTTCGCAGTTCTACAAGACTGCAGAATATTTAGAGGGGGGCGTTTCCATTCCTTGACATTTTTGCAAAAAATGGAGGCTATTAATTTTTTCAAATGAAATGAATCCTTTCTTTCCTTTTTCCTCTATGAAATGAGACACTCCCCATCTTTCTGTTGCTCCCACACTGTATATCCACTGAGAATGGCCTGTCATTCTGCAAACTCTCTTGTATTTTACAGAGTCAACATTGCTATTCATCTCATGCAACTGCAGCCAATCTTGGCTGCCAGGTGAAACATGATGTTGAAACAGAGAAGCAGTCTTGAAGAAATACAAGCTCTTAAACCATGAATGGCTTTGTGGATCAAAAATGCCATTTTGAATTACACCTGGAAATGAAGTGGAGAGCGGCAAAGTCTCCGGAGCGCGGGTGCAGCCGCGGGAAGGAGGAGCGGTGCTGGGGCAGGCACTTCCACCCTCGCCTGCGGAGTGTTTTGCAGGTCTGTTCTGAGTGCATCAGTTATGATTGGGAGCAGCTGCAAGCTCAGCCCAGTGCAGCGCTCCCAATACATTCCAGATGATGAATATGATGCAGACTTACTGGAAGAAAAATATATTTCTGGGGAGAAAAACAATTACTTCTCAAAGCAAGACAATGAAGCTGAACCGACGCTATGTGGGCATAAAATAGAACAGAACTTTTGGGCAACTGCTTTAACTTCTAATAAATCACCCACCTGGAGATCCTTTTGCAGAGTGAGTTTGGATGTATCAGACCCAAAATATTTTCAGAGTTACATAAAGTTGAAAAATTATGCATTTCACCCTTGATTTCTCCCCGAAGGGACAGATATTCTGTTCTGCCATAGCCTCTGAATTTCATGATTAACAGAAAGGTGCCTTTGCCACTCCAAACAACATGTGTGCTGTTTCACACAAGTTATGCAAAAAGGCTTAGAAACACCACTTAATACAATGGGTTTCATTGGCTGAATCTTCAGAGGGGACTTGAAGAAAATTTGCGAAAACATGTCAAAAGTTAAGTGGTGAAAATCAGCTTAAATGCCTAATTTTAATTTTGTTTGTGCTCTTTGTTGTTTCATTGTGGGGAGAAGGAAGAAGCTGTCTTTTTCTCCCTGTCCTTTCATTTTACTGGGGAGAAAATGGATGTTGGTGAAAAGAAGAGGGCTCTGGCAGAGACTGGGAAGAGGTTGTTTATTCTGTTTTGTTTTCTTTAGAAAGGGGCAACTCTTCTAAAACTGGTGACGATCCAGTTAGAGGGGGACTTGGGGGGACAGAGAAAGGAAAACTAATAATCAGCCTCTAAATGACAAGTTTCCTCTTGAACAAAAGAGCAACAGGAGGCAGCGCAGGCGGGGGTCAGTGCCCAGGGGTAACGTTGCCAAAACAATGGCTGGAGAATGTGTGTAGCTCTTGCCACTCCAGAAGCTACTGCCCCAGTCCGTTCACTGACGGGCTGGAGGGATCAAACCTGACCCAACGCTGGGCAATGTGTGATGCCACTTCTGGAGTACTCCAAAGAGGAGGCAATGATGTGTGATGTGTGTGATGCAAGCAAGAAGAGAGGACTGCTGGAGAACGTGGCCCTGATTCTGAATGACAGATATGGATGAATAGCCCCGGGCGATTCAGCAGAGCCCCTGTCAGCAAAGGGGCTAAAGGTGGGGTTTAAAGTGACTTTAATTAAAGATGGAGACTGCTTGGTAATGTCTACGCTTCTCTTGTGTTGAGCTGTCTGTTGGGAAACACCACCCGTGTCGGATAAACTGAAGTGAGATGTTTTTAAACCATTACGTGTTTTCACACAGAAGTTCATTCTGGTTTAGACTAAATTGGTTTTAATTTAAATTCATGTAACTTCTGTGTAGATGAGGCCTATGGCTTGCCATTTTGCAGTAATGGTGAATTTATAGCATGTGTGCTCCAAACGGACTATCATGCAAATTCCCTTGGCATTTACTCCAAGTCCAGTTCCAGCTGTTGGTGGAGATGGAGGAGCAGAATGGACTGCTCACATGGCCTCCCATGTAATGCAGATTGGATCTATTGTCAGTCAGATGGACTGGTGGTGTGGGAGCAGTGTGAAGCCAGTTCTTTCACTACATGGTGTGTCAAGCAATGAGGCAGACAAAAGCTGGATTTAAATTAGGGAATATTTCTGCCAAATTTCATTCTCTGAAGCAGAGAAATAAAACGTTTAATGCATCTGGCAATGTTTATTCTGTGCACAGTGTTCTAGCTGATCATAAAAGAAAAGCTACGTGTGAACATTATCTAGAAACTTCATCATATTCTGAGGAGACGAGAGCATGATTCTGCCATGGTCTGAAAAAGTATTTGACTGAGAAAGCGGATGCAGTTTGGCAAGAAAACAAGAGAAAAAGAAAAAAAAAAGGTTCTTTTCCATTAGGTAGGAATTACCAGTTACAATCACAGCAAATTCTCATCTGCCACAAAGGCTCCATTTTAAAAATCCTTGGTGTCCTCAGTGTCCTGCTCAATGGCCAGTGGCTTCCCACTTTGACTTTTTGCTGCATATTCAAAGGAAAGCAAGATCTGGATGGTTGGAAAATAGGCATGCTGCTTGTGCAGTAACTGCATGTGCACGAAAATAAAAGAGTCTCTTGTCCGTGCACAGTGGGTATCTATGCTGATGAGTGGGCAGTAACTCTCATTACAGGCATATTGCTCCTTTGAAGATTTGGCCCTGAATTCTGCTGGTGAAGTTCAACTTGTATTTTCCATGACATTTCCACTGTATCTTCTCAGAAGTTTGTGCTCGAATCATCCATTACCTTGACAGAAATAGAAGACAATGTTAAAAATAATCCAAAGAAATAATACTAGACCATTTTTAATTAAAAATGATTGGAACAGCAAGTATCAACTAATGCAAATGAAAACATAGTTGTGCAATCCAAGTAAGAAGAATGTCAAGAATAACAACTTCGTAACTAGATTTGGAAGAATAAACAATGCTTTCCTTTTTACATAATAATGTGGTGTGGGTAGTGAAAAATAACATTTTAAAAATGCTGTAACATGTTTTTATTTCTATTGGTTCAAAACAACATTTGCTTCTTGATATTAAATGGAATTCAACTGAGGTTCTGTCCTTTCAGGGACTAGTCTGCTACAAGGTAATGCATTAATGACTACCCTATTGATATTGTAATTTTTCTAGTATACATAGAAATTCTCATATTGGAAGTTGCTGGGCCCTTGATATTTCACAAATTGGGGATCATTAAGAATGTGTTCCATGTCAGACCTATACTAATTGTGACTGTGTTGATGACATCCACCATTCTACTTAAATTGAAAATCGCTGCTTACTAAAGAAGTTGGACTCTGAGCTTAAGTCCTTGGTGACTGATTTGATTAGTCCATTTGAGTGAGAATAGGGCAACACAGGGGCTATGTTAATGGAACTTAAACAATAGGCCATCACTAATCAGAGACCTCAAGGTTGAAGTGAGGTTAATTGTTATGCGGGTGGTATTTGAAAAGAAGTGTTGACTGGTGTAATGCACTATGGGACTGTAGTATTTGAACATGCAGCCCTAAGGCCAGAGGTTTTGTTTAGTTTCCCAATGAAATTTAAAGCTACATTATGTACATCTTTAAACAACAGCCTATATGCTACTGCCTTTTGATACATCACAAGAGCAACTACTAATTGATAACAGAAATGAGCCCCCAGGCACGACATTCAGATCCAAATCTGGTACTGGATTTAAATCCCTTTCTAAAGTTGGTGAGGTGGGAATTGATTGAGTTTTGATTAAGCCCTTCATGAAACGTACATAGAAGATTCAAATGAGTGCCTCCGCCCCCAAAAGTTTAGGAAATTCCAAATTCAGTTTCAGTTTAGTCCTAGAGTGCACATTTGGTGGAAACTTATGAGCTGACAGCTACAATGTCTTAATGCAGAAACATTTTGGCATAATTATGGAGAACTGTTAATGATATCTCTGTGCAGACATGGATTTATAACTCAACCTGAGTGGCATGAGTTATAGCTAGATTTCTGAGGAAACGCAGCTTGTATGAAAATATCGGTCTTTCTGTCCATCCAGAAACTGTGAATCTGCAGAGAGAAGTCTCAAACTTTCTTTATACTTTGTGAAAATAGCCTCATAGAGGACAGAGATTCTCAGTAATCCAACTGAAAGGGAGGCTGCAGACTTGGCAGACATTATGTTGTAATATGTACATTGCGTTAGCCTGCAATTCAGTGTAATAGAAACTGATCTTGTAAACTGGACCAATACGTGCTTAGGCTCCTCAAAATTCCATTTCATGTGGTTCACAGTATTCATTTTTAATTAAGTAGAGTTTGGACCTCTGGGTTGAATGTCTCCACTGCACATGTGATGTAAAACTTTCTGAAGGGAATGGATTAGCTTGAGCAGTGGAAGGTTGGCTGATGGTGCAGCCCTCCTTCTGGTTGTGAGTCAAGTACCACTTTGGTGCTGGAGCACAGCTTTAGGCTTAGTTTCCTCCAAAGGAATCTGGTTTGCAACCACAGACTAGTGGATGAAGCTCCTCTGGTGTGAATACTTTCAAGGAAATGAATGAGAAGAGGAAGAAAACCAACCATACTGGAGGGGTGAGGGAGGGGGAACAACTCCAAAAGCACTCAAGAATAAATATGACTCTTGTTTCTTCCAAAATGTGGAAAAGGATGACAAAGCCAAGGGGACAAGATGTGTTACAGGTGGGGGCAAGGGACTTTCTGACCCCTTCCTTCTTTTCCTATCCATCAGCCATTTTTTTTTTCAGAATCTGCTGCACAAATACAGTCAGGAAGCCAAATTTTCCATTTCTGTGCATGTACAGTGGTACGGGAGGAGGGGCGGGGAGAACGTGCCGGCACACATAAAAATCTAGTATGAGCATGGGAAACATAAGGACGTTTTAACACAATCACATATGGAATTTACAAGGTCCTAAGTCATGAATAAGCGCCTTATTCACAGGAAGCCAATATTTTGATGTATTCCCATGGCAGAAACAAAATGATGGGCAAGAAATAGATAGACGCATAATACACACTCCAGTTGTCCTTTGCAGTCAGTGCCTTTCCTTAAAAAGAATCTTTTCTCTATTTTCATTTCGTCTATCTAAATAATCAGTCCTCCCAAGCATACCCAATGTTAGCAAAGTCTTTCCAATGTGATCAGAAATGTTACTGGGTGCTGCAGATAGAGCAGCTGGGGGCCTCACGAAAACCAGCAATTCAAAGTATTTTAGTATAGTATCCCACACACCAAATGACTACTTAAATGAAAGTTTAGTTGCAGCCCCTAGGGAAGGATGGAGGAAGGGTCAAACTGTTAGACACATGTGCTTTGTTCTTTCTAACAAAAGCCTTCAAGTGTAAGTAAATGAACTCTGAAAAATAAAATGAAATTGTGTTTAGATGTTTGGATATCTACTATATGGAAGCAGGGGCACACAACAGGAAGGAAGGAGCAAATTAAAAAAAGCAGTTTGTTATCTATTGCGGCATATTTATTTCCTTTAAAAATCTCAGCAGTGTGGAAACTACCTGCTTATGTTATACTCTGGGCAAATTCAGGGCTCAGGGTTAACCTGGTGGGGACTTGTTTGCTTCCCTGTTTGTTACTGCAGCTATTGCAATGTTTCCAATAATTCACTTGTTTTGGGTAGTGTGTGTAAGGTCCATATTTCCACCAGGACAGAATGTGGTCAGAGCTGTATAGATAGACAAATAGGGCCCTATCCTCAAAGAGCTGAATGTTCACAGAAGGGACCGGCAGGTGGTTGAGACAGTGGTTTTCTCACTGAGCATCCAGCCCAGCCAAGCATGTCCTACTGAAGAGTTGTCCCACTGAAGTTGAAAGAGTGGATTCTCAAGTTCAAATGAACTTTAAAATTGCAAGGGAGATTTCTCAATGTATGGAGGGACTTTCCTTCTGAAAAAAAAACGAGCGCAGGACTGAATCTCCTGAGGATGTAAAATCCTTCCCCCCTCCATAAGGCAGGTGGTAGGAGAAATGGGGAGCAAACACACGTGACAGAACAGGTGACTTGTTCTCATTTGCATTAAATCTTTAAGGCCCACCTTTTGCTCTGAAACCAACCCTTCCTTTCCACTCACACAACCTCAGGATGAGTCCGTTTTCCTTCTCTCTGTTGGGTTAATTGGTAGCTGTGGATTATCATTCTAAATATAATTTGTGTTGGAGTTTCCTCCACACCTTCTCATTCTGCCCACAGATCACTGAGCTGATTTACAAGTCATGGGCGGATTCAGGAGGACTGAGATGAGCTTGGTTATCCAACCAAGTGCCACTAACTGAATGACTATGGAGATGCCAGTTACATCTGTTTGGAAAGTATTCTGAATTCCAGTCCCTCTATTTGCGCAATTCCACTTCTTTGGATCTAAAGACATATAAAAACAAGTGTTATCCATGGCAACTAATGGAATAAATAGACTTTTCCTGGAACTCGGAACTTTCTCAACTCTGTAACATGCAACAGCCTCAATGCCATAGCCTGGATTCAGAAAACCCCTGTAAATAAGAAACTCCTGTGGCTACCCTCCATAGGGCTCCCTTATTTTGAGTGCAAAATTTGGGTTCTAAGTTTCTGTCTCAGCACTTTTGCTGTTGTTCCCCTGGCAGTGAGTGAGGTACAAGCCATCTACCACTGATGTGCACCACGGCCGTTTTCACTGCAGCCCACGTCATTTCAGCCTTTAATCTCACTCAGCTTTCAGAGCTGTGGTTATCCATCTCTTTGCCAGGAAAGGCCCTTGGAGCTATCAATTCACTGTCTAGATCCATCTCATTACACTGCGCGCTCCAGCCTCAGCCAGAACTCCCATGGGATTCCATGGGAGATCTGATAGTGCTGAAAAACTACATGGCGTGTCCCAGGTGCTCATGCTGGGAGGGTGACAAGAGAGGCATTACATTTAACATCTGTACAGGAAAGTGGAATGCTATAGTGTGTATGACCCGTGCCGGAAGTTATTTTTTTCTGCAAAATCTTCAAAATAGATTAATTTAAATGTTACAGGCATCAGAAGCTCATTTAAGGGTTTAATTTGGGGATAATAAAAACATTCAGTAGTGTTACATCTTTTAAAAAATAACAGTAACTTAAGAAAAATCCTTCTGATTCACAGCAGAGCTCTCAATTTCCTCAGCACACCATTCACTAGAGCTTTGATTCATTGTCCGATGCCAGTAAAAGCTTTCAGTTCAATTTTAACTAATTGAACGTAAAAATCATTCTCTCTGATCCAGATACACTTTGTGAGGCTGTTTTCAACTAAACCGTCTTATTTTTATACCAGAACCAGCACAAGCCCAGTAATGAAATAATTTTCAGCTGCTGCACTGTATTTGCTGTTACTTTCTCCTGTCTGATCTGCCTGTTTTTCCAGGTAGTATGAAACAATCTCTATACTAAGCAAACCAAGTTTAAAAATCCCCCCAAAACTACACAGTGCAGTCTATATGATGATTTAGGGTTTTCAAATCAGTCTTCAAAGATACTGTTTATATCCCCAAACTGCAATCTGTAATTTAAACAAACCTTTCCCCGAGGTGAAGTAAACTCACAACGGACAGCAGACATCGCTAAACATGCCAGCTTGCCTGCTATATGGCCAAAGTGTTTATTCAACAGAAGCTTGGACGACAGCCACCACATCAATGTCACAGCCTCTCAGCACATGTGAAGAAAATACATGTGATACATAGCAAATTAGGTGTCCTGCTCTAGAAGGAGTGGAATGGGATTGATTTGCCACTTTTAGCAATGCTCTTTTACTGTCAGCTTGGCTTTGAGAAAAGCATTAAAGATTCTTGTCACAGATGTTTCTTTCATAAACTGTTGTGGGAGAATGACATTCTGCAAAAATGGTTTACTACTCTGCTTTCTTCTCCTGGGAAAACAAAGTGCGCTAGTCAGCCTAGCCAAATGGGCTCAAGGAACGCTCTTCAGTTATACCACAATAGCATTAAGGATCATGACATTTACAGAGCTGATCTTAGAAGCTCTCTTGGCAAATGTACAGTGTAGAGGTATTTATCCAAAGTGTGTGCCATTGATTTTTTTTTTTGTCTTGCATTAGTTCAGTGGGGTAAAACTGGCCGGTTGGGTGTTCAAAACAGAGAAGATAAAAAGGACTGAGCTTACACACCATGTATTAAGTGAATGGTTCACACTGCATTTGAGTAATTAATCACTTTTAAACAAAACAAAAAAAAAAAGGAAAAGAAAAAAGAGGGAAATCTACTGCAGTAGCTAACATAGGAAGCCTCATTTGATTTTACTCCGTGTTACTGGATTGCATAAAATGTAGCCGTGAGACGAAATCACTTTTTAGATCACAGAGTAAGTCTTGATCAAGGAAGCATATTTTTAATCGCTTACATCTAGCTGAGAGAGATGGGGGAAGGGAAAGACAATGAATCTATTATTTTTAGGTCATAAACTTTTCTTGAAAACATTTTGAGAATGCAAATTTTCTTACTAAAAGTCAAAAGGTTTTGTATGAGTATTTGCTCTGCCGTAAAAAAGAGTTACTATAGCAACAGCAACATCATATAGAATCTATGACTTGTAAAGCACATTCTGGAGAGAACAAGTTATCCACGTGTCACATTAATTTTCATACTTTATATAATGTTAAATAAGCAAAAAAAATCCTACAATGTTCAGGTTTTTCTCATTTTGCCATATTCATTTCAAAGCAATGTTTTTTCCCCTACGAAGGCTTATATCTGCACAATAGTTTAAAATCTGAGTAAGATTTTGGCGTTTCAAATGCACCTTGTTGTCCTCCATACAGCGCGCTCAGTTACCAAACTAATTCCTGCTAGAATAAAACACCACTATGGAAACATGAAAGAAATTCTGTTTACTGTGAATATGAGCAGGATAAGCGCTTTGCAGAAAGGATCGTCTCTTTGTGTTTGAACAGCTCCTAGCACGAACCTCGACGTGTGATGGGGGGTCCGGGGCTGCCCAGAAATGATGCTGCTGGGGAGGTGTCTGCTGCTGGAGCGGGTGTGCAGGGACAGAGTGGGCAGAGATTTGCAGCTCCTCTGCTCCTCTTTTCCTAGGGCAGTGCTTAAATAAGATCATCATCATCTGTGCCAAAGCGCGTGAGGCCTGTTAAAGAAATGCTTTCTAAAATAGGAGTGCTTGTGAGGTCAGGTTTTGTTTCGGGCAACAGCAAAGGAAATCCATAGTAACTGCAGCCCTAGCAGCAAGGAGGCAGGTGAGCACTTAGGGGTGGGGTGTTAATTAGCACGGTGTTGTGTGGGTGTGTGATGAGTTGATGAGACACGTGTTTGCCAGTAGGACAGTCGAGCATGCACCCATTAAAAAAATGGTGATTCAAGGTTTATAAAA